>NC_138371.1:85993406-86065516 GCF_054177405.1 Leptonychotes weddellii | reverse complement strand
AATGGGTTAGCCGGTGATGGGTATTAAAGAGGGCACATAGTGCATGGAGCACTGGGTGTTATATGCAAACAATGAATCATGGTACACTACATCAAAAACTAATGATGTAATATACGGTGATTAACATAACATAGTAAAAAAATAATAAACAGTATACAGAACATGAAAAAAAAAAAGATGCTCACCAAACTCAGAAGAACAATGGATGAGCAGAGAGAGAATTTCAACAAAGAGACAGAAAACAGAAGAAAGTATCAAACAGAAGTCACAGAAAGAAGAATACAATAACTGAAAAAAAAAAAAAAAAGAACTGAACTGAAAATACATGAAAGGAGTTCAAAAGCAGACTAGATGATGCAGAAGAACAGAACAGCAACCTAAACCAGGGAAGTGGAGCTCACCCAAAGAGAGGAGCAATAATAAAAAAAGAACTTTTAAAAAGTGAAGATAGCCTAAGGGACTCATGGTACAACACCAGGGGAATAATGTTTGCACTACAGAAGTCCCACAAAAAGAGGAGAGAAAGGGGCAGAAAACTTTCTTGAAGAAATAATAGCCAGAAACCGTCCCTAATGTGAGAGAGAAAACAAACACCCATGTCCAGGAAGCACAGAGAATTCCAAGTAAGATGAATTCAAAGAAACACACACCAAGACACATTATAATTAAAATGTCAAAAGTTAATGATGAAGAGAGAATCTTAAAAAGCAGGACGAGGGGTTACAGTCTTTGTTTTAAAGTCTACTGGGTGGCTCAGTAGGTTGTATCCGACTCTAGATTTCGGCTCAAGTCATGATCTCAGGGTTGTGAGATCAAGCCCCATGTGGAGCCTGCATTTCTTGTGCCTCTGCCCCTCCCCTCACCTCCTCTCTTAAATAAAAAAGTAGCAAGAGAACACTTGTTACATACAAGGGAACCCCCATCAGACTATCAGCTGAGTTTTCAGCTGAAGCTTTGCAGGCCAGAAAGGAGTGGCGCAATATATTCAAAGTCCAGAAAGGAAAACACTTCCAACCATGAATACTCTACCTAACAAGGCTGTTATTCAGAACTGAAGGAGAAATAAAGAGTTTTTCAGAAAAGCAAAAGCTAAGGGAATTCATCATCACTAAACAAGAAATGTTAAAGGGACTTCCTTAAGCTGAAAAGAAAAGGCATTAACTAGTAACAAAAAAACATATGAAGTAAAAATCTCACTGGAAAGGCAAATATATAGTAACCGTTTATTAAATTAACCCCTTATAAAGCTAGAATGAAGGTTAAAAGACAAAAATAGTAAAATCAACTCTAACCATGATAATTAGTTATGGGATACACAAAAAAGAAAGATGTAAACATCATATCAAAAACATAAAACACTGAGGTGAGAGGGCACGAAAAATGTAGAATTTTTAGAATGCATTCAAACATAAGTTGCTATCAACTCAAAATAGACTGCCATATATATAGTGGCTGTTATATATAAACCACATTTTAACCACAAAGCGAAAACCTACAGTGGATACAAAAAAAGATAATGAGAAAGGAATCTAAACACAACATTAAAGAAAGTCATCAAACTGCAACAGAAGGGAGCAACAGAAGAAGAAAGGAAAAGAGAAGAACTATGATAAAAGTCAGAAAAGAAGGGGCACCTGGTTGGCTCAGTCATTAAGCGTCTGCTTTCAGCTCAGGTCATGATCCCGGGGTCCTGGGATCAGGCCCCGCGTCGGGCTCCCTGCTCGGCGGGAAGCCTGCTTCTCCCTCTCCCACTCCCCCTGCTTGTGTTCCCTCTCTCACTGTCTCTCTCTCTGTCAAATAAATAAAATCTTAAAAAAAAAAAAAGTCAGAAAAGAATTAACAAAATGGCAATAAGTACACACCTATCAATAATTACTATAAATACATGGACTACATCCTCCAGTCAAAAGATGAAGAGTGGCTGAATGGACGAAAAAACAAGACTCACTGCAGATCTAAGGACACACACGACTGGAAGTGAAGGAATAGAAAAATACATTCCACAGATACGGAAACTAAAAGAATGCTGGTTTGGCTACACTTGTATCAGACAAAAGAGGCTTTAAAAAGACTGTAATGGGCGCCTGGGTGGCTCAGTTAGTTGGGTGACTGTCTTCGGCTCGGGTCTGATCCTGTGGAGTCCCGGGATCGAGTCCCGCGTCGAGCTCCCTGCTTGGCGGGGAGTCTGCTTCTCCCTCTGACCCTCCCCCCTCTCATGTGCTCTCTCTCTCTCATTTTCTCTCTCAAAATAAAAATAAATAAAATCTAAAAAAAAAAACCAAAAAAACCCCTGTAATATAAGAGAAAGAAAGGTATCACATAATGATAAAGGGGTCAATCCTACAAGAAGATATAACATTTGTGAATATTTATGCACCCAACAAAGGAGGACCAAAATACATAAAGCCAATAATAATAAACCTAAAGTAAGAAATTGGCAGCAATACAATAATAGTAGGGGACTTTAATACCACACTTATACAATTGGATAGATCATCTAGACAGGAAATCAAGAAGGGAACATTGGCCTTAAATGACACACTGGTCAGATGGTCTTTTTAATTTTTTTAAATTTTTTCTTGAGAGACAGAATGGGAGAGAGCACGAGCAGGGAGGTGGGCAGAGGGAGAGGGATAAAGAGAATTTCAAGCAGGCTCCACACCCAGCACAGAGCCCAACATGGGACTTGATCCCATGGCCCTGAGATCATGACCTGTGCCAAAATCAAGAGTCGGATGCTTAAGTGACTGAGTCATCCAGGCACCCCAGATCCGATGGTCTTTAAAGATATATACAGAACATTCCAACCAAAGGCAGCAGAATACATTCCTCTCAAGTACACATGGAGCATTCTCCAGGACAGATCACATGTTAGGCCACAAAACAGATTTCAATCAATTTAAGAAGACTGAAATCATACCAAACATCTTTTCCAATCAAAATGGTATGAAACTAGAAATATATTACAAATAGAAAACTGGAAAAAAATTACAAATGGGTGGATATTAAACAACATACTACTAAAGAACCAAGGGCCAACGAAGAAATCAAAGAGGAAATAAAAAAGTACCATGAGACAATGAAAACAGAAATATGTCTTATCCATATGTCAATATATCTATAAATACAACAAAATGTATAGAATGCAGCATAGGAGGTACTAAGAGGGAAGGAAGTTCATAGCAATACAGGCCTACCAAAAGAAACAAGAAAAATCTCAAACAATCTAAAGGAACACCTAAAGGAACGTACTGCAATGAGTACTGGGTGTTATATGCAAATAATGAATCATGGAACACTACATCAAAAACTAATGATGTACTGTACAGTGACTAACAAAACATAATAATAATAAAGAAAGGAACTAGAAAAAGAACAAACAAAGCCCAAAGGAAAGAAGGAAATAATGTTAAAAGGAAGGAAATAATAAAGATCAGAGTGAAATAAATGAAATAGAGACTTAAAAAAAAAAACAATAGAAAAGATTAATGAAACAAAGAGTTGGTTTGTTTTTTTTTTTAAAGATTTTTTATTTATTTATTTGACAGAGAGAGACACAGCGAGAGAGGGAACACAAGCAGGGGGAGTGGGAGAGGGAGAAGCAGGCTTCCTGCTGAGCAGGGAGCCCAAAGTGGGGCTCGATCCCAGGACCCTGGGCCCTGGGACCATGATCTGAGCCAAAGACAGATGCTTAATGACTGAACCCAGGCACCCCCCAAAAAGTTGTTTTCTTGAAAAGGTATACAAAATTGACAAACCTCTAGCTAGACTCAAGAAAAAGAGAGAGAGGGCTCACAAAAAATCGGAAATGAGAGGAGAAGTCATAACTGTTACCAGAGAAATACAAATGATCATAAGAGACTATTATGAATAATTATAGGCCAACAACTTGTACAACCTACAAGAAGTGGATAAATTCCTAGAAACATACAATCTTCTAAGATTGAACCATGAAGAAATAGAAAATCTGAGTAGACATATGACTAATAATGAAGTGATTGAATCAGAAATTATAAAATTCCCAACAAACTAAAGTCTAGGAAGAGATGGCTTCACTGATGAATTCTACCAAACATTTAAGAAGATTTAATAACATACTTGTCAAACTCTTCCAAAAACTAAAGAGAAGGAAATGCTCCCAAATACATTTTATGAGGCCAGCATTACCCTGATACTAAAACCAGACAAGTACATGACAGAAAAAAAAAATTACAGGCCAATATCCCCAAAGATCATAGATCCAAAAATCCTCATTAAGATATTAGCAAACAGAATTCAATAATACATTAAAAGGATGATACATGATGATCAAGTAGGATTTATTCCAGGGATGCAGGAATGGTTCAACACCCACAAATTAATAACTATGCTACATTAACAAACCAAATGATAAAAATAATCTCAATAAATGTAGAAAAAAGCATTTGACAAAATCTAATATTCATTTATGATAAAATCTCTCAACAAAGGGAAAGTATCTCAATTTAATAAAGGCCATATATGAAAAACCCACAGTTAACATCATACTCAATGGGGAAAAGTTGAAAAAGTTCTTCCTCTTCAGAGTAGGAACAAGACAAGAATGCCCACTCTTGCCACTTTTATTCAACATAGTATTATAATTCCCAGCTGCAGCCATCAGACAAGAAAAGTCATCTAAATCACAAAGGAAGAAATAAAATTGTCACTATTTGTAGATGACATGATACTATACACATAAAGCCCTAGACTCCATCAAAAAATGGTTAGAACTAATAAATGAATTCAGTAAAGTAGGAGAATACAAAATTAATATACACAAACATTGCATTTCTGTCCATTACTAATGAACTATCAGAAAGAGAAATAAGAAAAAAAAATTCCATTTACAATTGCACCAAATAGAATAAAATACCTATGAATAAATTTATCCATGGACAGGAAAGGCCTGTATACTGAAAACTAGTAAGACACTAATGAAAGAAACTGAAGAAGATACAAATAAATTGGAAGGTATTCTGTGCTCATGGATTGAAAGATTAATAATATCAAAAGCAATCTAGAGGTCTAATGCATTCATATCAAATCCCACTGGAGTTTTTCATGGAACCAGAACAAATAATCCTAAAATTTGTATGGGACCACAAAAGACCTCACATAACTAAAGCAATCTTGAGATAGAAGAACAAAGGTGGAGGTAGCAGGCACCCTAATTTCAAACTATAGTATAAAGCTATAGTAACCAAGACAGTATGGTATTGGCATAAAAACAGACACATAGATCAACGGAATAGAGAGCACAGATAAAAACCCACACATCTATGGTCAACTAATTTACCACAAAAAAGCTAAGTCCATACTATGAGGAGAGAACAGTATCTTCAATAAATGATGTTAGGAAAACTGCACAACCACATATGAAAGAATGAAACTAGACTATTTTACACCATGCACAAAAATTAACTCAAAATCGATTAAAGAGTTGAATTAAGACCTGAAACCATAAAACTATAAGAAAACATAAGCAGTAAGATACTTGACATTGGTCATGGAGCTGAATTTTTGGATCTGACTTCAAAGCAGAGGCAACAAAAGCAAAAATAAATAAGCAGGGCTACATCAAACTGAAAAGCTTTTGCACAGTGAAGGAAACCATCAACAAAATAAAAAGGCAACCTATTAAATAGGAAAATATATCTGTAAATCATATATCTGATAAGGGGTTAATATCACAAATATATAAAGAACTCAAACAATCAATAGCAGAAAAACAAGCAATATAATTAAAAAATGGGCAGGAAATTTAAAGAGGTATTTTTCCAAAGAAGACATACAGATGAAGACAAATAAAAAAGATATAGATGGCCAAGAGGCACATAACAAGATGTTCAATATCACTAATTATCAGGGAAATACAAATCAAAATCACAATGAGATATCACCTCACACCAGTTAGAATGGCTATTATCAAAAAGATAAGAAACAAAAAGTGTTGGTGAGGATGTGGAAAAAAGGGAACAATGTGTACTGTTGGTGGGAATGTAAACTGGTAGAGCTACTATGGAAAACAGTAAGGAGAGTACTAAAAAAATTAAAAATAGAACTACCATATGATTCAACTATTCCACTTCTGGGCATTTATCCAAAGAAACAAAAACACTAATTCAAGAAGATATATTGCACTCCTATACTCATTGCAACATTATTTACAATAGCCAAGATAAGGAAGCAATGATGAATCAATGTATAAAGAAAATGTATTGTATATATCTATTCACTGACTAGTCCCCAGCTATAAAAAAGGAATTCTTGCCATTGCAACATGAATGGACCTTGAAGGTATTATGCTAAGTGAAAAAATTGGGCAGAGAAAGACAAATACCACATGATTTCACTTATGTGTGGAGTCTAAAAAACCAAATCAAACTAAACCAAATCAAACTAAACCAAACCAAGTTCACAGATACAGAGAACACAGTGGTGGTTATTAGAGGGGAAGGGAGTTGGGGCTTGGCTGAAATGGGTAAAGGGGGTTAATTGTACGGTGACCGTGAGTACCGAGACTTACTGTGGAAATCACTTTGTAGTGTATACAAAAATTGAACTATTATGTTGTACATCTGAAACGTTATTTACCAACTTTACCTCAGTAAAAAATAAAAAAATAAATATTTGCTGTTAAAAAAATTGACATGCATTGAAATATCTGTGCAAGGTAATACCGAACTGTGAAAGAAAAACACCTGATTCATAAAAGAAAGATTTGGTAAAGGTGATTGGGTGAGTTTTAAGAAACTTTGTACACAGATATATGTTCTTCTTCAGATACACTTAAAAAACAATAAATATGCATACTCATGGGAAGATGCACTTCAAATTCTTTTTTTTTTTTAAAGATTTTATTTATTTATTTGACAGAGAGAGACACAGCGAGAGAGGGAACACAGGCAGGGGGAGTGGGAGAGGGAGAAGCAGGCTTCCCGCGGAGCAGGGAGCCTGATGCGGGGCTCCATCCCAGGACCCTGGGATCATGACCTGAGCCAGAGGCAGACGCTTAATGACTGAGCCACCCAGGTGCCCCGCATTTCAAATTCTTAATACTATCCTAAAAATGAACCCTGAAACATAATTCTATAATTAGAAAGTTTTAGAGAACAAACAGCTACAAATCATAATTTTAGTTATGTATTTTTAAAATACCTAGGATTTTAAATACCTATTGATTTTTTTATAGACCAAAATTATAAACACCACCAAAAGGAAAGTCTTTTTTTATTTTATTTTATTTTTTTAAGATTTTATTTATGTATTAGAGAGAGAGAGAGAGAGAGAGAGATGGAACATAAGCAGGGGGAGTGGGAGAGAGAGAAGCAGGCTTCCCACCGAGCAGAAAGCCCCATGCAGAGCTCGATCCCAGGACTCTGGGATCATGACCTGAGCTGAAGGCAGACGCTTAACCGACTGAGCCACCCAGGCGCCCCAGGAAAGTAGTTTGTTAAACAAAAGAAAAAAGTCTTAGAAGTAATCCATTTCTTTTTTTTTTAGCAATATTTGACAGAATGGCATTCTAGTATCCTAAAAAAAAAGAAAAGTACTAGCTCTAAATAAGATACCTAAAAAATTTGGTAAGATTTCACATAAAAAACATTGTTTCTTCCTATGGAACTAAACTTTGTAGACTTTAATTTTATTCCTATATGATCAATTCTTTCAAAAATTAAAATTAAACCCCTCTATATGGAATGAATAAGTCACAAGAATAAAAGGCACAGCATAAAGAAAATAGTCAATGATACTATAATAGAAATGCACGGGGACAGATAGCTACACTTGTGGAGAACATAGCATAATGCATAAAGTTTTCAAATCACTGTTTTGTAAACCTAAAACTGTATTTTGTACACCTCTAACACTGTGTGTCAACTATACTCAAATTAAAAAAAAATAAAAACTCCCCCTAACTCTCACACCAGATTGCACCAAAAGGGTTAGGGGAAAAAAAACCCAGACAGTCTGAATGACTATAAGCTTTTCTAATGTATAATTTCTTATTCAGTTATATATGGCCTGTGATAGTATTTGTTATTATACAGAGACATACCCACCATTCAAGATTTACAAATACTAATACTGTAAGGTTTACTTCCTATTCTTTTTTAAAATAAAATAGTTCTATTGAAGTTGCTATTAAATTTTTTACTCTTCCCCAGACCCATTCTCCTTCCAGACAAAATCAGTATTACAAGTTTAATATGTGTTCTTCCAATCTATGTTTATACATTTGATTAAATATACATATATATTCATAAAATACCTAATATTATTTGTGTGTATGTGCTATGCATTTTAAAAATAACATTATGCTTTCAAAATCTGATCATGTTAAAACATGTAAATCTAATTTATTCATGTTAACTTCTAAATGGTATCTTATTACTATTTTTAAAATTTTTTTATTTTTTAAGATTTATTTATTGAGAGAGAGCACAAGCATGAGCAGAGGGGAGAGGGAGAGGGAGAAGCAGGCTCCCCACTGAGTAGGGAGCCCAATGCAGGGCTGGATCCCAGGACCCCAGGATCATGACCTGAGCTGAAGGCAGACGCTTAACCAACGGAGCCACCCAGGCGCCCTTCTTAATACAATTTAAGTAGTCCGTCTCCTACTGATGAGTATTTTCGTTGTTTCCAATCTTTGGCATTCCAGAAACTGATTCAGTAAACATCCTTGTACATGTATCCTTATACCCATGGGTAAGAATATATTCCTAGAAATGGAATGGTTTGGTTGGAAGGCATTTCCCACTTTACCAGATATTGCCTAACTGTTCTTCAAAGGAGTTACAATTTATACTCCTACCCAGCAGTATATGAAGAGTTTGGTATATGAAATGTTCCTAACATTTTTGGTATGTCAAGTATTTTCATTGTTGCCAATCTAGTAGGTGTAAAATATGGTATTAGTGTAGTTATTTTACAAGTATTTTGCATGTATGGAAGGACAGAGCCACTGAGCAAATATGATGATGATGATGTCAGGAACCAGAGTTCTTACTGTTGGATAAGGGAAACATAAATACTTATTTTTGCATAGATATAAGGAGAAGGTGAAAAAGAACCTGGTGGTGCTGAATTTGAACTGGAGTATTAGAGTGAGCTTACGAACTAAAAATGCACACATATACACATATATACATATTAACCTATCCACGCAAAAATGTATGTGTATAAATCACTCTATACACTGAAAATAGCTCAGAAGTAATGATATCCAGAGCAATAAAAAAAAATCCTGATTTCTAAGTATCATTCCCCAGTTAAAGGAATCAGGACTCCTTAAAGAAATGCTGGTTCCAGGTCTGGGGCAAAGAAAACACAAGGTCAATCTCAAATTGTTTATCAGAAAGCTAGAAAGCACTCAGAGCAATGTAGGGACTTGCTTTAAAAAAAGAAAGAAAAGAAAGAAAGGTGCCTCTATAAGCCAGATCTTAAGAAAAACAAAGGAAAAAAGTGAGGAATTATAATACATTAATAGTAACAGAATCCCCAAGTTCTAGTGATATTTTTTTTTAAATAAGGAAAAATAAAGTTCATCTTTACAGAAAAATGCCAGCTAATAAATATAGAAGCAAAGATAGAATTAGAAAAACCACTATTTTAAAACTGATTCAGACAAAGATCAGAGTGAATGCTAAGTCCATTGGATGAAAAGTTTTGGACACAGGACAGCCACATAATCTCAAAGTACCACACCACAGATTACTTAATACTTATCAAGGGAAAAATGTGCCTTTACAGTTTGCCTTAATTTGGTGAGGAAGAGCTTCCTTCCATGCTTCTTGGCTATTCAGGTGTCCTCTAATGTTCACATTCTTGGCCTATTTTTCTGTTGGCTTGTATTTTACTAATTAAACTGTATAAATTCTTATACACTTTGGACATTGTAATGCCAATATCTTTAGAGAGTCTGTGACCTGTCTGTGTTACACTTTGTGGTAAATTTAATACATTTTCCCCTGTCCTCTGGATTGGACATACAGCCATCTATGCTTTCTTCTGAAGGCTGGATTCTATTGAGCTTCCTTTTCTAAGGAGAACAGTGAACACTGGCATTAACTATTGGAAGATACAAGCCACTGGTGCAGCCTCCTTGTAATGTCATCTGGTGGCTCTAAGAGGTTTTCCAGCTTTATGTGGAAGCTCCTTTTAACAGCACAATTAAAATTTGCTATTTAAAAAATATATGATAAAGTTATAGTTTTAGGATATTAAAAATTAAAAAAGAAAAGAATTTGTCATATAATCTTACGTGAGTGAACAAAATTTCATTCCTGAGCTCTTCACAGCTTTCATTTGGATTCCAAGCTTCAGCAAACTGCAGGAAATCCCATTTTTCCTTATCACCTTCCTCAGCCTGAAGTTGTTCCTTCCTACCATTCAATGTGCTCCCTGTAACTTGTGTCTGTAAGATGAAGAAGCATATGAATTTTACAAAAGTTCTCTCACAGCTGATACTTACTAAGCAGTGACCTGATTTTGCATTTAAACCACAAGCAATTCACTAAAGAAACTCTTAGTGTTTCAACCTGTCATGGACCTTAGTAATAAAATTTTTCAAAATTACAACCAAATTACCAAGTCGGTGATTCCTATACTTAATGAGGTAAATGTCTAACCAGAGAAGTTATACTATTTTCTTTTCTCATAAAAACTTTTATTCTTATATTTATAAACTTTGAAACTGAACCCACATGATTGGCCATTTTGAATATATATATTCAGGGCTTGAAAAACATCCCCTAACAATTAGTCAAATCCTTTCTATGAATACCCCTCCAGGTTGGGGAGGAGAAGGGACAGTTGAGTGGAGAGAACAAGCGACATCCCTCCTACCCTTTCTGGGGTCCAGGTACAGGCTGTCCTCTGTCCAAAATTAGCCAGAACTCAATCCTTCTGTGTAAGGGTTTATTCTTAGCTTACACAAAGGACTTGGGGTTTGACACTGTTATGGTTCCTTGCTAGCTCATCCTCTTCTGGCCTCTAAAATGGTAGATGAAGGCCTTGGAAGACAGGAAGAACACATGTAAATGCACGTCTCTCCCAGTAAGGATAAGTAAGGTACTACCAGCTGAAGACTTTTCTAACCTTGGTCCCTATTAACACCACTATCTTAGTGTAATTGAATATCCTTTGCCTGAAAACACTACAACTCAGTCTCTTAACTTACGTAGGCTCTACATAATGAATAAGTTGGTAACCTGGTTTGAATTGAAGCTTTACCTTTCGATTCAACATTCCCCACATAAGGGTGTCCAGAGTCCCATTTGCAACAAGGTAGTGAATATTCACAGAACTGCACTGTCCAATTCGGTGAGCCCGGTCTTCTGCTTGTTTTATATGTCCAGGGTCCCAATACAACTCAGCAAATACAACATGAGTTGCAGCAGTAAATGTCAAACCCTAAGCAAAATAAAGTGAAGAAATTGAGATGCAAATGAACTGAGAATGTAACATACAGCCAGATATAACAAAGTCTTTCTGAACATGTTAAATGAACAAGAGAAAGCTAAAGGACTTAAAAATAAATCAATCTTTCGTTTTAAGCCAAATTAAGAAAATTTAATTCATGAAAGGCAAATGAAGACCGCTTATTGCAAGTGGCCAGGTAAACTACAAAAAACACATTTAAAAGGTATTTCAATATTTCAAAAGTCAGTTTGATGGATATATATATAAACAAAATCACTTTATCCTCTGATGAGGACTGGATTCACATTACCACTGGAAAATCTAATACAATACATTATAAATGAGAATATAATTTCTAACACATGGTATCCATAGCAACTAGGCAGAGAGCAACGACTTCCTCTATTCATTTAATTCATAGTGTTGTTCTATAAAGCAAGAAAATCATGTTTCCAGTCACACTGTTCTTTTCCTATGAAATTTCTCATGTTACATCTCAAACACCCTTAAGTTTATGGCTTTTATCTCAATATATATATAACACAATTGACTATTTTGTGCAATTGCATTTTACATCAGTTTGAAATAGTTTGACATTAGTAAGTATTAACTAAGTCTTGTTGTATAATCACTATGCGAAAAATGCAAATCTCAAATTAAGAATGTCTCCCAAAATAGATGATTTTAAAGTTGAAAGGCTGGGTGAAATGTGAGCCATGCTTAAGCTATTGCCACACAGTAATAAATGATGTTATGTGGTTGGAAGAAATACCTATCATCCTTTGAAAGAATCATCTAATCCACACTGGTGTTCACATGCCCTGGAACTTCCATCAGTGAATGACTTTTGTTACTGCTGTGCTGTTATTTTTATATTACTTTAACTTAAAATATTTTTATATCACATAACGACATCATACCAGCATTCATTAAATGGTGGCATAAGTTCTCAAGCTGAAAAATTCAGTAAAGATCCATCACTTTGGAACAGAAGTTAGAAGTGATAAAAACATGGTAAGCCCAACAACCATCAAGCTAAACTGTGCTGCTATTTAGGACAGGAAACACCACAAAATATTAGAGATGATGCTGGAAAATAACAAGTAGTATTTAAAGAGGGATGAAAACCTTTAAGTGTGTTAGAAGCATCATATGACCATACAAGAATAAAAGGGAAATATGCTGGCAAGACCCACATCCCTCTAACATACTACTAAACTACAGTGGAAGATTCACATGCCCCAAGAACAAAGCCCTTTCTACTTTCCTTTATTCCTATGAACATACTAGTGTTCAAGTATATGCGTTTTGAATTATACCAGGTCTTCAGGAATACAGCTTTGAATAAAATATGGGTGCCCTATACAGTCTTAACTTCAGAAAGTCTTTTATCAAGCCATTCCCAGATCCTCCTGCTTGGCTTCCTTCTACTTTTCTTCTCCCATGCTATGAGTGCTCCATTTCTAATTTTAAGCTCTTTTTGATGACATTCTCTCTGGCTGGAATATTCTAACAGATATAAAACTTAGACTACTAGAGGTTTAATCCAACATGAGGGAAGTATTGAGATAATCCTCCTTTTGGTAAGAACTCCTGGTGAGTTCTAGAACTTCTTTATCCTCATGGAGCTTCTCTCTATAATCAATTTTATAGACATCAATTAGCTGGCTAAAAGCAGATCTTAGGCCCTGGTTCAGATTCCAGAGTCTAGAGATATGCTGTATATCAGGTTGGATGCACAGAAAATATGTTCAATCACTTTTCCCTATGTTAAATATCCTGGCTTAGATATTTACATCAAAATATTGTAGAATGTTAGTGGAAAAAAAAGTCCAGAAGGATCCCCCTTACACAGTGAGGCAGAGACTGTCATTGTCTTCCATAAGAGCTATTCAGTTCTTATTTCTTTGTAACATAACACCTGATTTTTAGTGTGACTAGACAAAATAAAGGCTATTTTTCCCAGCTTCCCTTGAAGTTAGTTGTAACCATAGGGCTAACTGCAGGTGAATGAGATGCAGCATGCCTTTCTCTAGTCAGCTGCCTGGATCACAGATATGATGGAGGAACTCTAGCAGCTCTCTTAAAAAAGAGATACCTGCTAGGAGTGGTAAAGCAGAAAGCCAGGAGACGCTTAAGCCCTAAGGACTTTGTGGAACTACCATGCTAACCTTGGACTGTCTACATGAAAGAGTAAAACTTTGTGTATTTGAGTCATTCTTAATTTGGGTTTTCATTTACTTGCAGCCAAACCCAATCCTAAGGGTCAAACCAGGGGTGCTCCATAAAAAGTTCTTTTCCCTGAGGTCACCTTACCTCCCAGGCTCTGGTGAAACCAATCAAGTAAGTATAAGTGCTATAAGAAATGAAAGGAAAATTCTATGCAAATTCAAAGTTAGAAAAAAAAAAAGGTCTTGGAAAGGTATTAGCATCAAATTAATTATATTCATCTAGGAAATTCTTTCCTTGAAAATTTAAGATTTGAGTCAGAGGTGTTGAGGTCTCCTTCTATTATACTTTCTAGCACTCTCCAAAGTAGAATATTTATTACACCTTTATCTTGATGTAAAGTTATAATTATGCTTAATGACCTTTTTATTATCTTAATGACATTTCATTATCAAATTTACACATGGAATTTCTTACCTGGCCAGCAGCCTGAATGCTTAGGATAGCCACACGAGTATCAGGATCCTTTTGAAACTGATTAACTAGATGTATTCTTTCTGAAGATGGAACACTTCCATCTATCCTAATGTAGCGAGCCTAGTATCAACAAGGGAAATAGCAAAATTAGCACAAACCCCTATGCACCCATCTCATTTTATATGTTTTATGCCTTATTTTTATACTTCAAATAACAAAATATAAATGGGTTACGATGAAAGGTTAGTAAATGTTATATAAGAAGAATCTTAATCAAATTTCTTAATAGCTTCTTGTAACAATTCCCTATTTTTAAATCTTTTAATCTACTTGAGGGTAGGATTTATGTCTAATTCATCTTCATACCATCAATGCCAAGTGCAATGCCTTGTATAACAGGAGCTCCATAAATCACTGAATTAAGCTAATGTCTTCAGTAAAATTCTGTATAAATTCACATGTAAACTTTAAATGATAGATCAAACTAACTTTAAAGTTTCAGGTTCACTGATTCCAAAGTAAAAATAAAGCCAGACAGGGAAAAAGGGAGAAAGGATTTTACCCACGTTATTACGGATTCATGAAGAGTAGTGCATTGACTTCTGAAATATCCCAATATTAACTGGGAAAATATCTTTTTTGGTGTACCATTTGAATTCATTTTTTTCACATTCCTAAACTTAACAGAAATATGTGATAAGGCACCTCCATTGAGTTGGGGAACCAAGACACTCACACACATTTTTAAAAAGTAGGGAAACATTAAGTGCTAAACTCAACAGTGCTGTCTTCTAGGAATGATTTGGGTTAGAAAAAGGGAGCAATCAGTGTGTGTTAGAGTAACTAAAAAGAACTCATTACTCAACTTTCTAAAATTCAGTATTAAGTCATGAATTTCACCTAGTCTCATTTATATATGCACTTCTATGGAAAACATAGCCTTATATAGTTGAGACATACCAATATTCACTTTCATAAGGAAATAGTCAAGTTAATCATTAAATAGAATGTCCCATATTAACTTTCTATGTCTTCACAAACAGATACACATTGCTCAGTGAGCCATCTAATATCCAATAAGGGAGATTATAAAATCTTCCAACAGTCTTTCTAAAGAAAACACACATTGTCAGGCTAGGGAGAGTTTGGGAGAGATTCACCTCCAACCCATGACTGTCTACCATTTTTAACTGTTACTGATGTTAAACGGGATTCTAAACACATCAGTAAAGCAGAACTGGGGAGAATGACTGCTATACTTAGAATAGATCCCAGTAGTTTTAAAGTTTTAAGCTTAATGGAATCAGAATAAGAAAATATTATGAATCTAATTTTATTGCCCAATCATTAAAAAAATATTTCTAAGGTTAATTTAACTCTTCCTCAAGAGGCATTTTAAAGATACGATATGATAATCAATGCGAGAGCACATTTTCACAGGTAGCACTTTATTATCATAAATCTTTCTATGAAGGAAACACTAGAATTACTTCTTTGGTAACGTTAATAAACATACTGGCAAATGCTCAAAAATGTATAGAAAGTTTTAAAAAACATGGCTTAATTTCTCCACTTAAAAAATCTACCTACATAGGCAAGTGGTTTTGCTCCAACATGTATATTAAGTTCACACAATTTGTCAGGAAATTTCTTCTGGCTGTTTCTGAGCATCTCTAAAAGCCCTCAGCACATAAAGAGAGATGACAGGTTTAAACTCTGAAAGAAAACATGGCAGATGCTGTCACTGATAAGACTGCTGGGTATTAGGTGAACCTAAGAAAATGCAGTAAGGCCAGCAGGTTTGGGGAGCTTACCTGAGAGGGTACCTGGACCATCTGTTTCAAACTCACCTGTACTAAATCTTACTCTAAATCACACTCTACGGAGGATGCTGCCTGGCAGTTTAAAAGGCATGACTGCAGGTGGGTACTAACATTGGCTGAATTCCTTCTGTTTCCCCTCGACATCACCATATTCTAAAACTGACTTGCAGGTAAATAAAAATTCTAATTTTTAATTGCCTACACCAGTCTCAAATGGTATATCCAATAACAATAATGGAATTCACAATATAGCCTATCAAGTCAGCATATTTTAATCAATCCAGATAGATTGGTGGAAAATTATAAGCCTGGAATAGAAGAAAAAGTTTAATAGTTTATCATCAACATAATAATAATATTAGTATAATTTGCAAGAAAAAATCTAATAATAATTAATATATCATCTTTTAAATAAGGCCAAAAGAACCCTCAATTACAAGACTACAATTGATGTTTAGTATATTAACAACCTGCATGCTAAAAAGTATTTTACAGAAAAATGATAACATACCTTGTTTTCTATGACTGCTTCTGTGCAAGCTTGGAGCATGCTTAAATGATGAGCAAAAACCAGAAATTTAAGTGAATCATTCTGAAGCATCATCTTAATATAGTCCTTTACAGCACCTGCCTAAATATTAAAAGTTAAACCTTATTAATGGCATATAAATCTTTATTAAAAAATCACATCACTTTAACAAAGAAGAAAAACTTCAAAAGTCAAAAATTTTTATGAACTTTCCTGCTTTGTTCCCTAGGTAACCTAGGGAAATAGAGGCCCACATCTAAGGGGAAAAGGGAAAAACAGACACAAGAGGGGAAAAAACAAATCTCATTAATTCTGAGAAGTAAAACAAGAACAAGACAAGAATGAGAAGAAAAGGTTTCAATGGAAAATAGGCAGTCAGTTAGGCTGTGGCCAAAAAGGGGTTGGTGGTTTTGTTTACAAAGAAAAGAAGGGCCATATGCACCCCAATGTTCATAGCAGCAATGTCCGCAATAGCCAAACTGTGGAAAGAGCCCAGATGCCCTTCAATAGATGAATGGATAAAGAAGGTGTGGTCCATATATACAATGGAATATTACTCAGCCATCAGAAAGGATGACTACCCAACTTTTACATCAACATGGATGGGACTGCAGGAGATTATGTTAAGTGAAATAAGTCAAGCAGAGAAAGTCAATTATCATATGGTTTCACTTATTTGTGGAACATAAGGGATAGCATGGAGGACATTAGGAGAAGGAAGGGAAAAATGAAGGGGGGGAAATCAGAGGGAGAGATGAACCATGAGAGACTGGACTCTGAGAAACAATCTGAGGATTTTAGAGTGGACAGGGGTAGGGGGATGGGTTAGCCCGGTGATGGGTATTAAGGAGGGCACGTACTGCATGGAGCACTGGGTGTTATATGAAAACAATGAATCGTGAATCACTACATCAAAAACTAATGATGTATTGTATGGTGACTAACATAATAAAATAAAATATAAAAAAAAGAAAGTAATTTTCAAAAAAGCTCATATAAAAGACTAAGTGGAAATGGATGAATAACTTTTTTTTTTTTTTAAAGAGAAAACTAAAAAATAAGAAAGCTGGGACTGGAGCTTAAGGGTTAAGGAAAGTTGATTAATTCAGTTTCTTAACTAAGAAACTTCCATAGGTTTAAAAACAGGCCATTTAATGTGTAAGGCTAAGAGAAATGGAAAGTGAGGGGATTTAACTTGTTTCCAGGATGGAGAAGTTTGTAGAAGAGGCTGGAGTGGTGGGATGCAGAGAACAGGAGGGAGGTCTGAGAACACAGGAGGATGTATGAAGAAACTGTGAAGTAGAAAGGAGAAAATAAAGAAAGCTCAGATTAAAAAGACTTTTCCTATTAAGAAAGAGAATATGAGATGAATTAAATAGGAATTAAATTTAAAGCATCAATTAAATCTAAAACATGAATATAGTCTCTTAACTGTTAAAAACTAATTATTTAGGAACTTAGGGAAAGGAGAGCAGGCTGAACATATTTGACCTAGACTCCGCCTCAATGCTGTATAGTAAGACGTACAGAAACAAAGAGAACTGGAAAGGGATCAATAGCAACAAAACTTCGGAAATTAGGGGCGCCTGGGTGGCTCAGTCAGTTCAGCAGTGACTCTTGATTTTGGCTCAGGTCATGATCTCAGCATCATGAGATGGAGACCCTCGGAGGGCTCTATGCTCAGCGGAGAATCTGCTTGAGATTCTCTCCCTGTATCCCTCCCCCCCAACTTGTGTGTGTGAGCATTTTCTCTCTAAAAAATAAATCTTAAAAAAGAAACAGAAAGAAAACTTTGGAAACTAAAAATTAGTTTAGTAATTGATGAGCCAACCTGACAGCTCCTAAGGTGGCAATATGGAAAGTTGAGAAGCATGTGGGTTAGAATGTGGTAATGTAAAAAAGGCTTAGGAAATGATGCAAGGGGAAGTGAGGGGTGTGTGGCTACAATAGGAGGATTGGTCAAAGAATATTTAAGTAGTTGATTATGTGCAACACTGATCTATATCCTCTCTGTACCCGTTCCACATGATAGAGTACTTCTCCAACCTACTCTCGCAGAAAGCAAGAGGTTTATTTTCTGGAGAGGGTAAAACAGAAGGTATCTGGATAAAGGAATCCCACATTGATGGCAGACTATTCTACAATATCAGAGAGATTAAATAAAAGTTACATAATAAATGCTGAGCTCTGCCTTCTCCCTCAGCCTTCTTATCCTCCCATGTCCCCCAAAAGATAAAGAGGCTTATGCCTCTACACAGGACAGCAGAATCATATAAAATGATTATTTTCTAGGGAATCAGACAAGCCAGGGAGAAAAGACTAAAGATTCTGATATTGAGGATTCCTCCATAAGACATCCAGCCAGATTACCCTTTACTGAAGGCCATAGTCTCCAAGCCATATCCATGTACAGAGTTTCGAGACAGTGTAACTAGAAGAGATAACATTTATAAAGCAACAGGATGCTCCAAAAAAGGAATGATTAAAGAAGAAAGGGAGGGAAGTACTCTTGGAAATTAAAAGCATAATAGCAGAAATGAAAAATTTACGGTTGTGAAGCTGAAAAAATCTTCCAGGAAGTAGATGAAAAATAATAGAGTAAATATAAAAGTACAAGAAAATTAGAGGACCAAGCCAAGAGGGCAATGCATAAATAATAAAGTTTCTAGAAACAACAGAGACAACAGAGAAAGAAAATAATCAGAGAAATAAAAAAAGTTTCACAGAACTTAAGGGCATGAGTTTCCAAAATGGAAAATGGAATAGGTCCTCTGAGGATCCTTCACAATGGATGAAAATGGACCTAGAGCAAGGTCCATCATCATGAAATTTTAGAACACTGGGGACAAAGAAATAATTCTATAAGCTTCCAGGGAGTGGAAGAAAGGAATTAAAATAGAATAAAAGCTTTGAAGTGCATTGGATTTCTCAACATCAGTACTAGTAATTCTAAAGAAAATTATTTCTAACTAAGAATTTATACCCAGCCAAATTAAAAATCAGTTATAAAAGTAGAATAAAGCCATTTTCAAATACGCAGAGACTCAAATAATTGATGACAGCTAAAATCACAAAGCAACCAGTAATACAAACCAAGAAGCAATATAAACATGTTGCTGAGGGATTTGAAGTAAATACTGAAAAAACAAAACAGCTAAAAGGACAGAAAATGGTTGCCTCTGGGGAATAACTTTAGAAGACTTATTTTTTGAAATAGCTGTTTTTCCTCATTAAACTATGATCATATGTAGCTTTGGTAATAATAAAAAAAATTTTAAAGAGGGGCATTCCAAATTGAAAAGTACCTATTTAAAATTAACGCACACCACTATGAAGTCATAGGACTGGTTTTGCAAGTTACATTTTATATGTATAAATTTTCCAAACAACAGAAATTCATCATGCAATGAGACTGGAGGCCATTAAGAACTTTAGCCTTGGATTTCAGTGCCTCAGAGAGTGAAATGAAGTCCTCTCAAAATAAGGAGCTATAAATTCCAGATACGTTGCTATGGTAACTGAACCACTTTAATAAACTGCTTGTTTGACTAAAGAGCTGTATTTACTGTGATAAGTCTTTCAAAAAACACATGTCAAGTTGGAGTATTTTTAAGGTACATTCATTTACCATCCATTGCAGACTTACAAATTATACAACCACTGTACCCCCAGTCTCAGATGCATTCCCTGCCTGAAGAGAAAACTATTTCTGCCAGAGTCCCCTCCACTGATATCACCCCTTCCTCATTACAACCAGAAGCTGCTGATGTCAAAGCCCAAGGCTCCTGTTCCCCACTCTTTCTAATCACTGGTTTAGAAAGGCTTATGGTTAATATTAATATTATAAAGTTCAATTATATAATGGGCTAAACAGTCTCTTGGGATTAGCCTGGTAACTTAACCACCACTGTGACCTTGCTTCCTGCGAGAAAGAGAACCAAATATCTATGTAACAAATAAACTTAAGGATTTTTCTTAGGTTCTTAAAATGGGACTGCAAAGGAGTGCATTTTAAAATGTACTATACAGGGGCGCCTGGGTGGCTCAGTCGTTAAGCGTCTGCCTTCGGCTCAGGTCACGATCCTGGGGTCCTGGGATCGAGCCCCACATCGGGCTCCCTGCTCAACGGGAAGCCTGCTTCTCCCTCTCCCACTCCCCCTGCTTGTGTTCCCTCTCTCACTATGTCTCTCTCTGTCAAATAAATAAATAAAATCTTTAAAAAAATAAATAAATAAAATGTACTATACAAGTTAATTGTTCTGATTTTATTCTAATTAAAACTGTCACTGCATTGTCATATTTTAAGTTATCTGAGCAGGATTTGCTTTCAAACTATCTTAAACAAATTATGTGGAATGGCAGGTCCTGATCAGCATTTTGGTTAAGCTAGTTCAGGTTTTGTAGAAGTTGAAAAAATTTTTGTGTTCACAATCTTACCTTACTGAAACTGTTAGTCCAAGCTCTAAATTACATAACAAAGACTAGACACTACATCTCATTTAAAGAAATGCAGAAAATGAAGAGAATATGTGTTAAATTTATTTCTTAAATTTTTTTTTTAGTGAGTAGGTGTACATCATACTTTTTGAAATAAAAAGTAATTAAAGAAAAACCTAAACTGCATTAAGACCTGATGAAACTTACTTGATATAAATTGTCAGCTTTTAATCAAATGATAAAAGGGAGAAATAATGAATGAAAAAAACATCAAACGTGCACTATGACACAGACTCTCTCCTCGACTAAATGTTAGTTAGGTTTCCCCAGGCCCTCTTGACTAGGCCTCAGCCTGTTCTGGCCAGGCCTACACAGCCCAGTCTCAGCAAGAATCCTGCAGAGTCAGTTTGTCAAGAAAGCCCCTACCCTTGCTACCTGATCAACCCTTAATATCTGATTAAGTTCCTCATCCCCCACTTAACGATGTCTAAGTCCCTGGGCTACCTTGAGCAAGAATCCCCCTGCCCTTAATGTCTCCTCTTAGTAATTCTGCATCCAGTGACCCCCCTCCCTGATCCAGCTCAGTGGCTATAAATCCCCACTGGTTCTTGTTGTATTCAGAGTTGAGCGACCTCTCTCCACAACTGTAATAGAGTTGACTCCTTTGCAATGATCTTGAATGAAGTCTTCCTTACCATTTTAATAAGTATTGGAACGACTGTTTTGTTTAGCTGCTACGAATTCCAGTTGAGGGAGTGTGAACATAAAGGAAGCTCCTCCTTAAATTCTGAAGTCCTCAGGCTCCAGAGCAAATGCAGTTTTATTTACATATGGAGTGGCCATATGCTTTAAGGAAAGATCTTCAGGACTTTTTTAATCAACAAGCCTAGCACTTCTATTCTCCCTGTAAGTGATTTTGACTAATAAGAAGTGGAAGAAGTCTGCAGGGGCCTTCCAAAAAAATCTTCACTGACAAAGGGAAGGCTTTTTCTTGCTTTGGACATTATGGTCTGTACTTGGTATGCGGAACTGCAGCAGCCATCTTGGCTTTTCTTGCTTTTTCTTGCTTTGGACATCATGGTCTGTACTTGGTATAAGGAATTGCAGCAGCCATCTCGTACTATTGAAGCCAGTAAGGACAAGAAGCGAACTACCATGGCCAAAGCAAAAGACAGAAGAAGCTGGGTTCTTTATAGAAACAAACACAAAACCCCCCAAAACACAACACCTTTATTGGGATATAATTCATATACCATGAAATTCACCCATTTACAGTGTACAGTTCAATGGCTTTTAGTGTATTCACAGAGTTGTGCATCCATCACCACAGTCAGTTATAGAGTATTTTCATTATCCTAAGAAGAAACCCTTCACCTCTTAGCCATCATACCCTAGCCTGAGACAAACACTAATTGACTTTCTGTTCCTATGAATTGGACTATTTTGGACATTTCACATAAAATGAATAATACAATGTAATCTTTTGTGACTGGCCTCTTTATTAGCAAATGTTTTCAATCCATGTTGTAGCATGTATCAGTATTTAATTTTATTTTATTGCCAAATAACATTCCATTGTATGGATATATCACATTTTATTTGCCCATTCTCCAATCGATATCTTCTCTGCTTCTCTTGTTTTTGTGCATTTATCTTGCTCACCTTACATTGTTTATTATTAATTTATCTGTGATAGTTGATTTATCTTTTATCCCTTAAAATATCTTACAAGAGGAAAGGAAAGTGCAAAAGTAAAAGAGAATATGCACTGTTTATTCACCTCCCACCCACCCTCACAAAAGAAAGGCTAAAAATTTATCTTCTGCTATCCCTTCCCCCTTGCCCATGGTTCTTAATTTAGAAAGGATTTTATCAGTCTGAAAAAAATTTTTTCAAATCTGGTAGTAAATATTTTCAAATCCAGCAGAAGACAGCCTTCAGAGGAAGAACAGTAGTTCCATACTATAATGTCAGTATGTTGGACATTTTCACTGAGCCCCATGCCAAAATTTTTCCATAGAAAGTAATAATTTCACTTCCAAAGAAGGTTTGGGTGAACTACTGGAAGTATTACTTTCTTATTTCTAGGCATGTTTCTTTTTTTTTTTCCTCATTTCATTTAATTTTTGTTTTCATCATGATGAGTGCACTCTTAATCCCCATTCCCTATGTCCCCCATACCCCCAACCCACCTCCGCTCTGGTAACTATCAGTTTGCTTTGGCTATTTGAGGTCTTTTATGGTCCATACAAATTTTAGGACTGTTTGTTCTAGCTCTGTGCAGTTGGTATTTTGATAGGGGTTGCATTAAATCTGTGGATTCCTTTGGGTAATTTGTTCTTCTAATCCATGAGCAGAGAATGTCTTTCCATTTCTTTGTGTTGTCCTCAGTTTCTTCACCATTGTTTTTTGGTTTTCAGAGTATAGGTCTTTCACCTCTTTGGTTAAGTTTATTCCTAGATATTTTATTGTTTTTGGTGCAATTATAAATGAGACTGTTTTCCTAATTTCACTTTCTGCTGCTTCATTATTAGTGTATAGGAGTGCAACAGATTTCCATACACTGATTTTTTGTCCTGCAACTTTTATTCCCTTATGAATGTAGACAGAAAATCTAGCACTTCTAATACATCTAATTTTTTAACAATGAGTTTTATAAGCAGCCCATTTCACAGTAAATCAGATGGGCTATAATACCAGGAAAAGAGGGCAACCCCAATTTAATACTTTAACCAGTACAATTTTACAAAAGAACCTGGGATCCTAAACCTTTCCATAAAGCTTTTTGGAACAAAATATAATAATCATTCTATCCAATCATTCTTTGTTTCTATCTATCTATCTACCTATCTATCTATCTATCTATCTATCTATCTATCTATCTATCTATCTATCATCTATATCTATCTATCTATCTATCTATCTATCTATCAAGATAGATGAGAGAGAACATTCCCATAAATGACATATTCTGTAACTGAACTAATGTGACTTTGCTCCTTGGTAAGTCACAGATAGAAACTATATCAGGTAGAGTTGTCACACAAAGGAAACTTTATTTGCAGCAAATAAGGAGATCACAGGGAATAATTTCCAAAGCCATGACTCCCTGAGCAAGGGTGAATGGGTTCCTTTTATTTAGGGTTAGGACGAATATTTAGAAAGGGGAACCTTGTCATTATATGTAGAGGTAGGCAAAAGGTCATGCATGCACCTTAAGGAAACATGCCTATACATACATTGTATATTATGTAAATGAGGTTTGCTCTCCTCCTTGGACAGAGATTTTAGTATTATAATGACATAAAGGTAATAACTGTTGGTCATTCCATGGATCACTCCATGGTCCATCTGTGCAGGTATGAATCAGGGGTTGAGCTCAAACTGGTCTAGGTGGTCTGGGCTGGCAGGAGCTCTCTCTATGGGCAGGCATTATTGCTTGAGGGGTAGTTTTGGTTTCCATCACCAGATGCTATGCCCACTGGGTCTTTTGCCTTAGTTAAGAGATAAGCTGGAAAGAAGAGCTTAAGGAAAAATGTGGGATAAAGGTCGGTGGGTATAAGCATGTGAGCAGTAATGATCAGGTCTTGGGGTCTAGCTGGTGATTATTTTACTGGGTTTACCCAAAATTAAACAAAGTTACAAAGTAAAGCTAATAGTATTATAGACTTTTAAAAAGTTGTTTTCATGAAAGTTGATTTCATGGAAGTTTGATCATAAAAGTCATTGATCAAAACAGCTAATCTAATTCTTTTAAAATTAAATTCAATTTTCAAAAACACTTTCAATTTCTTTCCAAACTCTGTCTTACTGGTCATATCAATAAAGTAATCAGATTTGTACTACCATAGCATAAGCATGAATAAACCTTATTTGGGTGTTAAAAATTGTAACACAGAGAATATATAGAATTTTAAATTCTAAATCTTCCCCATGCTTGCACAGGGATGCTTAAAAATCACTAATAGGAAAAAGATACCACCTTAAGCCCATGGTCACCAAATATTAAATTTATTCAGCTATCCTACTGCAGTGATGGTCAAGTGCATGTACTCTGGAGCCAGACTGTCTGGGTTCAAATCCTGCCTCTATCATATACAATCTGAGTCCTTGAGCAAGTCACTTAAACTCTGTGCTTTAGTTTCTCCATCTATAAAAGGGGCAAAAGGTACCTACTCCTCATGGAGTGGCAGTGAGAGTTAAATGACTTAGTGCATAAAATATGCATGGAGTAGTGCTTGGCCCATGGTATGTACTGTAAAAGTGTTAGCTCTTATTATTGCTGTATTTCCCTAGCAAACTGCAAAAACAACTTCAACCTTTACTATTTTCTTCAAAATCAGAACCCATGCCTTTTGGCCCTCAAACGTCCCACTGCACAGAGAAAAAATTCATCATGTGAAAATTTTTACCTTTTGTTACTTTCTCTCATCCTCATTTCCTTTCCTTTTGTAATACGAGAAGTATTTCTTCTTTTCTCTAAGGCAAATCTCTCCATCTGTGATTCCAAACTGAACCATTCCTGCCACCTCAAAAACCTTACACCACTCTTCCTTCTCAAATGGATATTGCTCCATTTTTATTAAAGCCTTCCTTCATGCCACATGACCACATAGCTAACATACTATCTCTTTCTTCCTCTAAAATGATAACATTATTGTTTTATTTGTACTTTACTATTACTGACCATCTCCTTATCAATGAACAGGAGGCAGAATGTGTCTGGTTTAGAGTCAGAGTCCCTTTCCTACACAAAAGAATGGCACAGGACAAGGTACTGACTGGTCAGTCTGACAACATCCCAGTCTCTGTGCAGCAGGGAATATTGCAGTGGCCTCATTATACAACACTGCATATTATAAATAGGATTCTACCTTTGCAAGACAGCACAGAGGAAATGCACTTTGTGCATAATGGAAACGTGTTTAGAGCAGTTTGCCTTCTAAAAAGTTTTTAAGGCACTAAGGAATGCTGTCATCCTCAAAGTGACAGGAAATTTAAAATTATGGGTTGGTTTAATTGTTTTCATAGAAAAGATACTGGCATTTCTCTTAAAATGGTTTTTTCTAAAAGTTAGGGGTTGCAGTGTACCAGAAAACAACTGCGGGTTGGCCAAACCATACCACTTATATCTGTCTTTTTTCCCTAGAAGAGTACTATGCAGATCCTAAATTTCTTTATTTTCGGGGCGCCTGGGTGGCTAAGTCAGTTAAGTGTCTGCCTTCAGCTCAGGTCATGATCCTGGGGTCCTGGGATTGAGCCCCACATCGGGCTCCTTGCTCAATGAGGAGCCTGCTTCTCCCTCTCCCTCTGCCCCTCCCCGCCACTCATGCTCTCTCTCTCTCTCGCTCTATCTCAAATAAATAAATCTTTAAAAAAAATAATTTGTTTATTTTCATCCATTGTATCCTCAACAAATATTACAAAGCAATAAAAATAACGACAGAGAAGAAGAAAAGTAATTCTAATTATCTGGGATCCTTCACTAGTTGACTTTTTACCGGTAACACTGATTATTTTACCCTCAGCTCCTTGGTTTAGTGTCACCACTGTTAGCCTGGACTACCAGTGTTGTTACTCAACTGGATTCCCTGCCTACAGGCTTGATTCCTTCCAGCGCATTCTCCACATAGCTACAGTTCTTTTCCCAAGGCACAAATCCAATCATTTTACTCTACTCCACTATACCTAATTGCTCAGAACGCTTAAGATAAATCATAAACTATGAAATGTGACCTTTTAGGATAGGGTTACTGCTCTCTGTGATCTCCAGCCTAGTCTCAGAATTTCTCCCTGACACTTCATGCTTTAGCTATGATGACCTACTTTTGACACCCTAAGTATGCCATTTCTGGTTAATCTTTGTGAGTTTGCACAAAGTATTCATCTGTCTTGACATACATGCCATCAACGCTGTGCCCTCCTCATTTCACTCCCCTCCACTCTAGTTGGCTAAATCTTCCTTGTTCATTCCTTGGAATGTCTTTCCTGAGCTTCCAAGACTGGGTCAAGTGTCTTCTCCCAAGTGCTCCCACAACATCCTGTTTTAATTTAAATACTAAATATACTGTGCTGTATTTGAACATTTATTTTACTGTTCTCTCCAACAGACTGCAAATTCCTTGAGAGGGAAACACTGTACCTTGTTCACCATGCCTCCCTATCACCAAGCATGATCCTTGCTAAACAACAGGCACTCAATAAATATCTGTTGAATAAGTCCAAATAACCAAAGAAAGGAAGTCTCAATATTAGTATGCAAACAATATAGTAGCCAATTTATAAACTGTGGTATTTCAAAAGTCCATTTATAAATTGGTTTGGGAGTACTCTGAAACACATTTTCTCATAGAAACAATATTACATGCAGTCTATAACTAGCTACTTCCCCCAAAGTCTATTTCATTGATAACGTAGATAAACTGTATTATTTACAGTTACTATAGACCCTGACTATGGGATATTATCACTAATGTTTCTGGGGAAAATATATTAAGAATTCCAACTCGGTAATGCCATGAACTGATGATTTCTGGCTGCAGCCCAGAAATAGAAATATACAGTTCCAGTTTACATAGGTGGTTGAGAACAGAGGTTCTAATAGGGAAGGAATGAAAAATGACTAAAATAGGAATTGGGACAGCAAGGATTGGTCTTCTGCTGCCATTAATCTTTGGGATCATGTTCCAATCTCGGGACAAATGACTTTTCATCTCCTTTCTTTTCTTTCAAGGATCCTAGGAATTAGGTGCCAACTTTCTGTTGACTATTGACATTTCTCTGATATCCAGCTAGGGTTCTCACCACAGACAAGAGATTATCTAAAAGGTCTCATAATATACTCTTTTTCCTTAAGCAAGCTTCTGCACTCAATAAGTATTATGTACTAAGAAAGCTAAGCTAAGCAAGTAAGAAAACAAACAAAAAAACCCCAGCTATTAAATCTAGGAAAAACAACAGTTGTCAAATAATTATAGATCAACTGTGAAATGTTTAACAAAGTCATTATATTGTAAATAATGAACGCTGATCAAACCAAAAATTTTAACATGGGAAAATGGAGCAGGGAGAAATGTATTGCAAATACTTTCTTCCAATCTGTATTTTACATTTTTCATTTTCAAAACAATGTGTTTTGTATACCATATCTTTTAAAAAACACCCTAAGTCTTAAAGTTTTGAGTACCATTTTTTCCCTTTAAAGTGCTTTTTGCATCCTACCTAAAAAAGTCTCTACCCAAAGGTTGGCAATATTTTTATGTATATATACTATTAAAAGTTTTAAAATCAGGGTGCCTGGCTGGCTCAGTTGGTAGAACATGTGACTCTTGATCTCGGGGTCATAAGTTAGAGCCTCATGTTGGGCATAGAGTTTACTTTAAAAAAATAAATAGATAAAAATCTTTTAAAAATAGTTTTATAAATTATTTTTTTAAAGATTTTATTTATTTGAGGGAGAGAGAGACATAGAGAGAAAGAGCACGAGTGGGGGAAGAGGCAGAGGGAGAGGGAAAAGCAGGCTCCCCACTGAGCAGAGAGCCTGATGTGGGGCTCAATCCCAGCACCTTGGGACCATGACCTGAGCTGAAGGCAGACATTTAACCTCCTGAGCCACTCAGGCACACCATATAAATCAGTTTTTATATTTAAGTCTATAACCTACTTCAAGTTAATTTTTATGAGTGGTGCAAAGTAATGGTCCAAGGTCCATTTTTCCCCCCTATGGATATCCAATTGTCCGAATACTATTCCTTGAAAAGACTATCATTTCCCCATTGAGTTATCTCAACCCCTTCCCTCACATCAACTGACAATCTATATGAAGGTCTATTTCTGGATTCTTTTCCCTGGTTCACTAATCTAAATGGCTATCCTTAATGCCGATATCACAAAAATCTTAATTACTGTAACTTTAGAGTAAGTATTTATATCATGCAGTGTGAATCTTTCAACTTTGTTCAAGATTAATTTGGCTAAATTAAGTCCTTTGTGCTGCTTCATGAATTTTACTTTCAGCTTGTTAGTTATTTTCTACCAAAGACCAGGGATTTTGATTAGCATTGCATTGAAAATGTAAGTTAATTTACAAAGAAATGGCATCTTAACAATACTGAATCTTCCAATTTATGAACATGATCTATCTTGTCATTTATTTAAGTTTGCTTTATATTCTCTAGATGTTTTGTAGTTTTCAGTGCATATACTTTGTTGAATTTATCCCAAAGAAGGTCATGTTTATTGTTATTGTAAATTGTATTTTTTAAATTTCAACTTCCCATTTTTCATTGCTAGTATATAATACTACAAATAATTTTTGTATATTGAACATGAATCCTGAGACCTTGATAAATTCACTCAGTTCTAGTGGCTTGAAGTGTTCTTGGATTTTCCATGTGGACAATCATGTTGTCTCTAAATATAGACAACTGTACTTATTCCTTTTCAATCTGTATATATTTGTTTTTCTAGCCTTATTACACAGTTATAAGAACAATGCTGAACCAAACAGTGTTGAACAGAGGTGGTGAGAACAGACTCTCTTGTATTGTTCCTGATTTTAAGGGAACAGCATTCTGTCTTTGAGCATAAAGTATAATGTTAATTGTTAAGTTTTTCATAAATGCCTTTTATTCGGATGATAAAGTTCCTTTCTATTCCTAGTATGCTGAGAGATAGTTTTATCATAAATGAACGTGGCAAGAAAACTGTTTGAGCTCTGAGGTTGAGGATAAGGGAGTGTGCTACTGGCTGAGAAGAGCTGGATAGGACTGCTGGCTTGTTTCTCTACTCAAGTGAGGCTGTAGAATGGGCTCCACAGTTGTCTGGATTCTCTGGTCAGGCTGACTAGATGATCAGGTCTGGTTCAGTAATAGATGGGGTTATGAATTAATTTCCCTGCCCTGGGAGGGCAGCAGGATGGGATTGGAAGGCTCATTGTTTGGGGACCCAAATCAGGCAAGAGTATTTACTGGTCAGGTGAAGCCATCAGGTTCATTGTGCAGATGAGGAAAGCCAGAGGCTGTATTCTCTGTTCAAATGCCACACTGTAAGCAGGGCTCTTGGATGGGCTATGCAGATACTGTATGTTCTTGTAAGGTTTCCTGGTCCGGTAGGCTGGAGGCTATATTCTGTAAACGGGTGGGGCTACAAATTAGTTTCCCTGCCTGAGTGCAATGGGAGAAGCAGCTAAAATGGTAGTAAAGCTCTTTGTTGTCTTAAACTCAAATTGACCCATGACCCAAATTCTCTGGCTGAGCAGGTCCCTGGCTTTGCCCTGCAAACTGTCAACTCTGCTTTCCCTACCCTCGGCTAGGGTGCTTCAGGGCTACTTACCTTCCAGGTGTTCTCGCCAGTCCTAGTGGTCAGATGAGACCAGGAGTCAAGTGGGTAGGTGTAGTTAAGTCTCACCCTTGCCTCAACTGGAAGGAGAGGGGCTGCTCCAGGCAACTCTCAATTTCCCAGAAAGGTTCTCTGGGAGGGTTTGGGAACTACTGTCAGCCTTGAATATGAATTAAGGCCCCTGCCTGTGTATAGCACAGGAAACTTCATGCCTGGAACTGGCTTTGCTCAGGGGGCAATCAGCTTGGCCCACTTGCCTCTAGGCTTGAGCACTGCTATGCCTCACAGCTTCCAGATGTTTTCACCAGTTCCTCTGGTCAGATGTGGCCAGAACACATTCTCTACAGCAAGTGGGCATATGACTCACCTCCTTGCCTGGGCATGGGGAAACTGGGCTGTAGGGCTGGCAAAAATCCTCATATGAGGATCTGAATCAAGCAGATCTGCACCCTGCCAAGCTCCCTGGTCAGAGTATGCCACTGACTTGGTTCTGCACACGAACAAAGTCACTCCATAGGATGATAACTTGGGTGCTGCAGGTACAAACTCAGTCTGCCAAGATTTATGTGCGGTTATTGCTAGCTCCTTTCCCCTTTCTGTCACTGTCAGTTTCCCAGTGGTTGAGCCTCACAAACTCTCCTACAATTTCCATGGATAAAGATCAGAGTAGTGGCTCTGGCAAAGCAACCCACGATGCCAGGTGGTGGGGTGGGGTGGGGTGGTGGTACTTGTTTTTCCCCATGGATTTCCTTTTCCTGCTGGAGGAGCCAGAGGCTCAGGGTGGGATCTCCCTGAGTGGTGCTACATTGGCCTAGGCGCATGGCAACAGGGTCAACATGTAGCCACTACTCTTACCCTAGTAATGGAGTCTGTTTTGGTCTTTAGGGTGCAGGGCCATGTCTCAGTTTCACCCTTGTGTCTAGGATTCTCCTAGGGGTATTTTCTTCCTGAATAGTTGTTAGTTATTGTTCTTGTGAGGAGAAGCAAAGTCAGGAACAACCTATGCTATCATCTTAGTGATCTATAAATTTCCTCTAATCTTGGTAATAATCTTTGTTCTGAAGTCTACATTATCTAATATTACACTTCTACTTCAGCTTTCCTTTGACTATTGTTTGCATGGTATATCTTTGTTCATCCATTTATTTTCAACTTTCAGCCTTCATACTTAAAAAGAACTTTTTGCAGATATCATATGATTTATGCAACATGATACTTCTTACCATATACTTGGTGGGTTTAGATCATTCACATTTAATGTAATTATTGATAGAACTAGATTAAAACCTAACATCTTGTTGTCTTCTGATTGACCCATATGTTCTTTGTTCCTTTCCTTTCTTTTCTGCCTTCTTTTGGATTAACTTAGAATGTTTTCTACACTAGGTTACCATATTGTGTCCACTATATGTACATTTAAAACTTTAAATTGTGAAATAATTTTAGACATACCAGAGGTTGCAAAAATAATAGAGTTCCTGAATAACCTTAACGTAGCTTCCCTAATGATCATTTCCTATATGGCCATAGTACAATATCGTGACCAGGAAAATGACATTTGTATAATAATTTTTTTCTATCACTAAAATTCCATTGTTCTGAAAATGTTATAAATATGGTGTCATGATATATGAAAACTTTTTGAGGCTGGCTTCTTTCAATCAGTGTAATGTCTTTAGATTCAGCCAATTTATCATGCTTATCAATAGTTCATTCCTTTTGAGTATTCTATTGTATGGATATACTATAATTTAAGGACATCTGGATTATTTCCCAGTTTTTGGCTATTATAAATAAATTCCCATAAAGGAGTCTGTGTAAACCTAAGTTTTCATTTCTCTCAGATAAATATCCAGGACATTTAGATTTTTTATGATTACATTTCATCTTCTCTATTGGCTTATAAGCTAATTGAAATAATTTTTTTAGATTCTGTTTTTTTATTTCTAGCATTACCATTTTACTGTCTTTAAAATATTCATATTTCTTCTAAAATTCCCACCTTTTCATGCATATTGTTTATCTTTGCTACTAGATCATATAACACTATTCATAGCTTCCTAAAAGCCCTTGTCTAATAATTCTACAGTCTAGGTCATTTATCAATTTGGCTTTATTGATTGCTTTATCTTTTGAGAATGGATTAGTTTCTTAAAGTTTCTTTTTTTTTTATTTCATAATTTCTATTATGTGCTAGAAATTATGTGTAGAAGAACAGGACAGTCTGAGATAATTGATATTTACACACCCAGAAATAGGCTTTCTTTTTTTGGGGTCAGGATGATAGTGTGGGAAGGAGACAATCTAGCCAGTACTGAGTTTTATTTAGGTTCCCTTGTATTTAGATTCTCTTTTTGCTACATTTACCTAATTTAGTACACTACAAACTTTGAACTCCCCCAGCAACAGAATGCTTCTACCTTGTGACAATGCATGCCATGGGTTTTTCTAAGTATTCCAGCGGCATTCTCAGCTTCCAGTAGTTCCTGCATGCCTGCCCTATACACAGGTGTTTCTCTCCCCCAGGGGTAGACTTATCTTGATGGTTTCTCCGTGTCAAGCTCTGGGCAGGGGACATCTTCGGTCTCTAGAACCAATTCAATGTAAGGCAGGCCTCTTGATCCAGCTAAGACTTAAAGGTGGCACTTTCCTGGAGTTTCTGCCTCTCTCCCTGACACCACGCTATGTCTGTGGATAGTCCTAGGCAGGACAGAGTTTCATGCCTCTCCTCCAGCATTGATGGAACTGTCTTATAACAGTCCAAGGTCCTAATTTCAGTAGGGTTTTCTACCTAGCCTGCAGGGCAGACAGCTTTTGTTATGAATCAGCACCCAGGAGCAATTTCACTTAGTATGAGAAAAGGTTCTGGAAGTAGATAGGGTATTGTGCTTGTGCTCCACTAACAGGGTTGCTCTATGATCTTCTAGTCAGCACCTGGTAGACGCCAAAGGAAATAAAGCTTGTGAGTGAGTGTGGACTTACTGTGTTAAGATACCCTGTTATTCTGAACAGTCATGATAGCCTGTGCTCAGTCTTTATAATTTTCTTAAAATTTTAGCCATTTTTTTGGGTCCACTTTTATGGTAACCACCCTCATCCTAACCTTGCTCTACCAGGTAAAGAATTTTCATATGTTTTGTTTCTCCTCTCAACAAATTCAATAAAAGAAGAAAATTTTCTGAACCTAAAAAAGGGTTAAAACTTAAAGATAGCATCATTATTAATGGGGAAAGGCTGAAAGCTTTCCCTCTAAGAATGGCAGCAAGGCAAGGTTGCTCAATCCTATCACTTCTATTCAAAATTGTATTTGCATTCCTTCACTGTGCTAGGCAATAAAAATAAAGATATACAGACTACATGCATAAAGTGTTCTTATGTGCAGACAAAAAGATGTGTTATGTAGAAAATCCCCCCAAATTTACAAAAAACCCATAAAAATTAATAAGTGAGTTCAGCAAGGTCAAAGGATAAAAAGTCAATAAACAAAAATAGACAATAATTCTATATTTAGCAATAAAAATTAGAAATTGAAATTTAAGAAATATTTATAGGATATTTGTCCAAGATGGTGGAGGAGTAGGAGACCCTAGTTTTGTCTGGTCCCTGGAATTCAGCTAGATAGCCATCAAATCATTCTGAACACCTGCGAATTCAACCAGAGATCTAAAAAAACCTGCTGCAATTCTACAAATAGAAAAGTAACCACTTTCGGCAAGGTAGGAGGTGCAGAGAAGTGAATCTGAGGCAATATAATGAAAGAAAAACCATGGGGGGAGGGAGCCTCTGTAAGCTTGCTACCAGAAAGTGATATAGCAGCAGAGTGCAAAATTGGAACTTTTAGAAGTCTGCTCCCATGAGGGACATCCCTGCCTGAAAGGTGCTCAGGTGGCAAAACAAGACATCCCTGCCTGAAAGGTGCTCAGGTGGCAAAACAAAAACAAAGGTGCTTAGGTGGGACAGTGTGGTCTCAGGATCCCACTGATCAGACATCGGAGTTCCCAGACATCGGAGGGGGAAGTCGGTGCAATCAGTGAGCCCAGGAGTGGGTTTTCAGCTCAGTGCTGCCATAAACCACAAACTGAGGCACAGCTGGGTGACTGGCCTAGCAAGCAGCAGAACAGGGGCAAGACTCACCTCCCCTCCCATCTCCTTCCCCCACCCCCACTGGAGGAGTGGCATGGATGTGTGCTGCAGGAGTCTGCAAAGTTTGGAGATTCGAAAGGTGCCTGAGACAGAAACGCTCTGCAACAGGCTGGGTGAGTGCAGATGGAGACCAGGGAGACAGGAGTGATTGACTGCTATTCCATGAGGGCGCACTAAGAAGTGGAAGGGTGCAAACTTTCGGCTCCAGGGCTGGAGATTGGGAGGCCACCACTTTCACTCCATCCTCTACAGAAGCGTGGAAAGCCTTCAGGGAACAAAAGCCACATAGAGCAATCTGCAGCCACTTACTTAGCCCAGCCCACTGGTAAGGATGGTGAAACTCTTGCCTGGGCAAAGACACCTGATAATCAGTGCAACAGGCCCCACCCCGAGATCAGCAAGAACATCTGGCTAAGACCAAATTTACCAATCACACAGAACAGCAAAACTCCAGCACTAGGGGAAAATTGTATATAGAATTGATGTTTTTTTTCCTCATGATTCTTTAGTCTTTCAATTTTAATTTTGTTCCTTTTCAACCAATTTCTTATTTTATCAACTCCTTTTTTAAAGTCTTTTTTAATTTTCACTTTTACAGTAATATCCTATCCTTTCATTGTATTTAATTTTTTTTTGTATATATATAAGTTTCTCTTTCTTTACAATTTTGGGATGTAGTTTCTTTTAAAAAACAGAATAAAATACACCCAGGATATGGTGTATTGCTCTGTTCTGTTCACCTGTCTTTTTATATTTTCTTTTTGTTTTTGGCCTTTTAATTTTCATTTTCACACTTACATTCTATTGTTTCATGACATTTAATTATATTTTTGTGCATATATAAGTTTTTCTTTCTTTACAATTTTGGGATCTAGTTTTCTAACAAACAGACCAAAATACACACAATTTTGGGATCTAGTTTTCTAACAAACAGACCAAAATACACACAGGATCCAGTGTATTGCTCTGTTCTGTTCACCTGTCTGATTATATTCTCTCCTTTCTTTTTCAAAATTTTATTTTTTTCTTCTGGTTTTGGGTCTCTTCTGATTTGTTTAGTGTATATTATCCTGAGTTTGTTGTTACCATTTTGGAATTATATTCTCTCATTAATCTATTCTTCTCTGGACAGAATGAGAAGACGGAAAAACTCACCTGAAAAAAGAGAACAAGAGGCAGTACTGACTGCCATGGACCTAATCAGTACGGGTATAAGTAAGATGTCAGAACTAGAGTTCAGGGTAATGATTATAAAGATACCACCTGGGCTTGAAAAAAGCATAGAAGACACAGAGAATCCCTTTCTAGAGAAATAAAAAACTAAAAACTAATCTAGTTGAAATTAAAACGGCTATTAATGAGATGCAATTAAAGACGGAGGCTCTAAATGCTAGGATAAATGAGGCAGAAGACAGAATTAGTGATATAGAAGACAAAATGATGGACAATAAGGAAGCTGAGAAAAAGACAGATAAACAACTACTGGATCACGAGGGGAGAATCTGAGATATCAGTGACACCATAAAGCGAAACAATATTAGAATAATTGGGATCCCAGAAGAAGAGAAAAGAGAGAGAGGAGCACAGGGCATATTGGAGCAAATTATAGTGGAGAACATACCTAATCTGGGTAAGGAAACAGGCATTCAAGTACAGGAGGCACAAAGAATGTCCCTCAAAATCAATAAAAATAGGTCAACACTAGACATATAAGAGTGAAGCTTGCAAATTTCAGAGACAAAGAGAAAATCCTGAAAGCAGCTTGGGACAAGAGGTCCCTAACCTAAAAGGGTAGAAACATTAGACCGGCAGCAGACCAATCTACAGAGACCTGGAAGGCCAGAAAGGACTGGCATGATATATTCAGGGTGCTAAATGAGAAAAATATGCAGCCAAGAATACTTTATCCATCAAGGCTGTCATTCAAAATAGAAGGAGAGATAAAATGTTTATAGGACAAACAGAAACTAAAAGAATTTGTGATCACTAAACCAGTCCTGCAAGAAATATTAAAGGAGATCCTTTAAGTGAAGAGAGAGCCCAAAAGTAGCATAGACCAGAAAGGAACAAAGACAATCTACAGAAACAGGGACTTTACAGGTAATACAATGGCACTAAATTCATATCTTCCAATAGTTACTCTGAATGTAAATGGCCTAAATGCCCCAACCAAAAGACACAGGGTATCAGACTGGATAAAAAAGCAAGATCCATCCATATGCTGTCTGCAAAAGACTCCTTTAGACCCAAAGACACCTCCAGATTGAAAGTGAGGGTCGTAGAAAACTCTTTATCATGCCAATGGACACCAAAAGAGAGCTGGGGTGGCAATCCTTATATCAGGCAAATTAGATTTTAAACTAAAGACTGTAATAGATGAGGAAGGACACTATATCATAACTAAAGGGTCTACCCAACAAGAAGATCTAACAATTATAAATATTTATGCCCCTAATATGGGAGCAACTAATTATATAAACTAATTAATAACAAAATTAAAGAAACACATTGATAGCAATACAATAATAGTAGGGGGCTTTAACACCCCACTCACAGCAATTGACAGATCATCTAAGCAAAAGATCAACAAGGAAACGAGGCTTTAAATGACACACTGGCCCAGATGGGCTTCACAGATATATTCAGAACATTCCATCCCAAAGCAACAGAATACACATTCTTCTCAAGTGCACGTGGAATATTCTCCAGAACAGATCACAAAAGATTGGGGTCATTTCCTGCATATTTTCAGACAACAATGCTTTGAAACTGGAGCTCAATCACAAGAGGAAAGTTGGAAAGAACTCAAATACATGGAGGCTAAAGAGCATCCTAAACTAAAGAATGAATGGGTCAACCAGGAAATTAAAGAAGAATTAAAAAAATTCATGGAAACAAATGAAAATGAAAACACAACTGTTCAAAATCTTTGGGATGCAGCAAAGACAGTCCTAAGAGGGAGGTATACATAGTGATACAAGCCTTTCTCAAGAAACAAGAAAGGTCTCAAATACACAACCTAACCCTACACCTAAAGGAGCTGGAGAAAGAACAGCAAATAAAGCCTAAACCCAGCAGGAGAAGAGAAATAATAAAGGTTAGAGCAGAAATCAATGAAATAGAAACCAAAAGAACAGAACAGATCAACGAAACTGGAGCTGGTTCTTTGAAAGAAGATCGATAACCCCTGGCCAGACTTACCAAAAAGAAAAGAGAAAGGACCAAAATTAACAAAATTATAAATGAAAGAGGAGAGATCACAACCAACACTTTAGAAATACAAACAATTATAAGAACATAGTATGAGCAACTATATGCCAACAAATTAGGAAATCTGGAAGAAATGGATGCATTCCTAGAAACATATAAACCACCAGAACTTAAAGACGAAGAAGACAAAAACTTGAACAGACCCATAACCAGCACGGAAATTGAAGCAGTGATCAAAAATCTCCCAAAAAGGGGCGCCTGGGTGGCTCAGTCATTAAGCGTCTGCCTTCGGCTCAGGTCATGATCTCAGAGTCCTGGGATCGAGCCCCGCATCGGGCTCCTCGCTCTGCGGGAGAACTGCTTCTCCCTCTCCCACTCCCCCTGCTTGTGTTCCCTCTCTTGCTGTGTCTATCTCTGTCAAATGAATAAAAAAAAAAAAAAAAAAATCTTAAAAAAAAAAAAATCTCCCAAAAAAACAAGAGTCCAGGGCTGGATGGCTTCCCAGGGGAATTCTACCAAACATTTAAAGAAGAATTAATACCTATTCTTCTGAACCTGTTTCAAAAAGTAGAAATAGAAGGCAAACTTCAAAACTCTTTCGGCAAGACCAGCATTACTTTGATCTCAAAACCAGACAAAGACCCCATCAAAAAGGAGAATTACAGACCAACATCCCTGATGAACATGGATGTAAAAATTCTCACCAAAATACTAGCCAATAGGATCCAACAGTACATTAAAAGGACTATTCACCACAACCAAGTGGGATTTATTAGTGGGCTGCAAGAGTAGTTCAATATCCGCAAATCAATGTGATACACTATATTAATAAAAGAAAGGACAAAAATCATATGATCCTCTGAATAGATGCAGAAAAAGCATTTGACAAAGCACAGTATCCTTTCTTGATTAAAACTCTTCACAGTGTAGGGATAGAGGGAACATATCTAAAAGCCATCTACAAAAAGCCCACAGCAAATACCATTCTCAATGGGAAAAAACTGAGAGCTTTTCCCCTAAGGTCAGGAACACGGCAAGGATGTCCACTATTACCACTGTTGTTCATCACAGTACTAGAAGTCCTAGCCTCAGCAATCAGACAAGAAGAAGAAATAAAAGGCATCTGAACTGGCAAAGAAGTCAAACTCTCACTTTTCACAGATGACATGAAACTCTATGTGTAAAACCCAAAAGACTCCACCCAAAATTGCTAGAACTCATACAGGAATTCAGCAAAGTGGCAGGATATAAAAACAATGCACAGAAATCAGGTGCTTTTCTATACACTAACAATTAGAAGAAAGAGAAATTAAGGAGTTGATCCCATTTACAACTACACCCAAAACCATAAGATACCTAGGAAAAACCTAATCAAAGAGGCAAAGGATCTGTACTCAGAAAACTATAGAACACTCATGAAAGAAATTGAGGAAGACACAAAGAAATGGAAAAACCTTCCAATCTCATGGATAGGAAGAACAAATATTGTGAAAATGTCTATGCAGCCTAGTGCAATCTATACATTCAATGAGATCCCTATCAAAATACCATCAGCTTTTTTCACAGAGCTGGAACAAATAATCCTAAAATTTGTATGGAACCACAAAAGACCCCAAATAGCCAAAGGAATGTTGAAAAAGAGAACAAAACTGATGGCATCGCAATGCCGGACTTCAAGCTCTATTACAAAGCTGTAATCATCAAGACAGTATGGTAATGGCACAAAAACAGATACACAGATCAATGGAACAGAATAGAGAACCCAGAAATGAACCCTCAACTCTACAGTCAACTAATCTTTGACAAAGCAGGAAAAAATATCCAATCGGAAAAAGACAGTTTCTTCAACAAATGGTGTTAGGAAAACTGGACAGGCACATGCAGAAGAATGAAACTGCACCATTTCTTTAAACCATACACAAAAATAGACTCAAAATGGATGAAAGACCTAACTGCGAGACAGGAATCCATCAAAATCCTAGAGGAGAACATAGGCAGCATACCACCTCACACCAGTCAGAATGGCTAAAATTAACAAGTCAGGAAATGACAGATGTTGGCAGGGATGCGGAGAAAGGGGAACCCTCTTACACAGTTGGTGGAAATGCAAGTGGAAAAGCAGCCACTCTGGAAAACAGTATGGAGGTTCCTCAAAAAGTTGAAAACAGAGATACCCTACAATCCAGCAATGCCCTACTAGGAATTTACCCCAAAGATACAAATGTAGTGATCTGAAAGGCACCTGCACCTCAGTGTTTATAGCAGCAACATCCACAATAGCCAAACTATGGAAAGTGCCCAGATGTCCATTGACAGATGAATGGATAAAGAAGATGTGGTATATGTATACAATGGAATACTACTCAGCCACTAAAAAACATGAAATCTTGCCATTTGCAACGATGTGGATGTAAAGTAGAGGGTATTATGCTAAGTGAAATAAGTCCATCAGAGAAAGACAATTATCATATGATCTCAGTCATATATGGAATTTAAGAAACAAAACAGAGGATCATAGGGGAAGGGAGGGAAAAATAAAACAAGACAAAATCAGAGAGGGAGACAAACCATAAGAGACTCTTAATCATAGGAAATAAACTGAGGATTGCTGGAGGGGAGGGCTGTGGGGGGATGGGTAACTGGGAGATGGACATTAAGGAGGGCATGTGATGTAATGAGCACTGGGTATTATATAAGACTTTTAAATCACTGAACTCTACCTCTGAAACTAATAATACAGTATATGTTAATTAACTGAATTTAAATAGAAAAAGAAATATTTACAAGTGCCTAAAAATACATGAAATGACTAGAGCAAATCTAGCAAAATGTATTCAATGAAACTAGAAAACATGGCTGGGAGAAATGAAAGAAGACATTCCTACCATGGATCAGGAAATTCAATACTATTAAGAAGTCAATTCTTCCAAACGAATTTATAGATTCAACACAATTCCAATCAAAAGTGTACATACTTAACAAGCTAATTATAAACCACATAAGGAAAAGCAAAGGACCTATAATAGAATGATTTTGAAATAAAGTAGGAGTGAACACCATGTGATTTCAAGCTTTATTAGAAAGGTACCGTAACCAGATACTTTAGAATTCTGTCAAATGAGATGTAATGGTCAGTGAAACAGACCACAGTTCAGAAGAAGATCCACACATATATAACCAAATGATTTTTTATGAAGGTGCTAAGGTGAATCAATGAGAGAAAAATGGTTTCCAATAATGAGTATCAATTGAAAATTGAAAATCCATAAGCAAAACAAATAATCAAACAAAACCTACTCAAACCAAAACAAAATAACTAAATCTCTATCCTTAACTTTGTACCACATAAAAAAAATTAACTCAAAATAGTTCTTGACCTACCTATATAACCTAAGGATATAGCACTTTTAGAAGAAAACACAGTAGAAGATCTTTGGGAACTTGGAATAAGCAAAAATTAATTAGGACTCAATAGCAGAATACATGAAAGAAAAAATAAAAACTGGACTGTTCCAAAATTCAAAACTTCTGTTCTTTTAAAGACAATGTCAGGAAAATAAAATAGAATATATAGACTTGAAAGAAAATTTTGGAAAAGACTTATATGTTAAAGGACTTGTTTCTAAAATATATAAAGAGCTCTGGGGTGCCTGATTGGCTATCAGTTGAGCACCTGATTCTTGATTTCAGCTCAGGTCATGATTTCAGAGTCGTGGGATCAAGCTCCATGTCGGGCTTCGTGCTCAGCTTGAGATTCTCTCTCCCACTCCCTTTGCCCCTTCCACTACCCACCTCCCACTCTCTTTCTTCCTAAAATAAATAAATAAATCTTAAAAAAAAACAAAAAACAAACTCTTATAATCCAATATAAATATGGGCTTGCCATTATTTTTACATATAAAAGAATATATTTTTTACATATATATATAACAGATATATGATGTCTATTATGGATACAAACACATAAAAATATGCTATCATTAGACATTAGGAGAAGGCAAATTAAAATGACAATGAGATACCAGTACATACCCTGGAAAACAGCTAAAATTAAAAAGACTGAAAATACCAAGTGCTGACAAAGATGCAGAACCACTGGAACACTCATACGTTGTTACAAGGAATGCAAAATGACACAGTACTTAAAAAAAAATTTGGCAGCTTTTTGTAAAATTTAATCTGTGTCTTCCATATGACCCAATAGTCCCACTCCCAGTTATTTACTCAAGGGAAATGAAAATCTGTCCATACAAAGACCTGTACATGAATGATTCTAACAGTTTTACTCATAATGGCCCAAACTGATAAGATCCCAAATGGCCATTAACTGGTGGAGGGAAAAAAGTTGTTATATATCTATACACTGGAACATTACTCAGATATAAAAATGAAGAAACTAAAGACATATGCAAAACATGGATCAATATTCAAAAGCTTTATGGTAAATGAAAGAAGCCAGACACAAGGCTACATACTCTATGATTCTGTTTTTGGAACATTCAGGAAAATGCAAAACTATAGTTGTAGAAAGTAGATCTGTTGACTGCTGAGGTGCAGAGGGCAGGTGTGAGGGAGATAACTACAAAGGCGTATCAGGAAACTTTTTGGGCAAATGGAAATATTCTTTATCTTGATTGTACTGATGATTTACTCAATGTATTTGTCAAGCCTCATCAAGCTATGTATTTTAAAAGGACAAATTTCACTGAATGTGAATTATACCACAATATACCTCACTTAAAAAATTATCTTATATAAAAAAATTTCAGAATTGGAAAGGAGTAACACTCATTAGCATGTCTAAGTTCTACCATGCTAGTAAAAACAAGAACGTGTGATGAATCTACTTTATATTCACACTGAGATTTAAAAACTCTAACACCTCTACTTTGCACTCTTAGACAAACAGAATATGAGCACATCTATCTCTGTAGGGAACTAGAAACATAATACCAATTAAAAATGATTGACTTAAATAAACATTATTTGTAGCAATTATGTAGCAAAAACCACGGAAAAATCTGATGACAAAGATGAATATATGTATGTCCTTTAAATAGAACATGTAAAGCATGTTATATTCCCTCATCAAAGTGTACCCATATACTGGAAAAGATCAATATATGCAAAGATATAATAGTGTCCATTATATCATTGTTTACTTTGAATATGTCTGAATTTTTCAATATCAGAGTTAAAGAATTAAATGGCAAAGACATGTTACAGTATGCAAATAAGCTGCTTAAATAAAAGCATTAAAATACGTTAAATAATTTGTATCAAGAGAAACATATGCTGTCCCAGCAATGAGTACCTTGGCAATAGCAGTTTGTTTAAACATGCGGGTAATCAACCCCATGACAGTCTCGGTGGCACCTGAATTTGGAGCTCTCATTAATTTTTCCCACTCTTCAAAGCTGGTATTCAATTCCTATGTGGGAGAAAATAACAATGCTTAGAAATATGGCATAAAGAACAGAACAGTCAAGCATCTGACTCCTGATTTCAGCTCAGGTCACGATCTCAGGGTTATGAGATAAAGCTCCAAGTCAGGCTCGGCACTCAGTGGGAAGTCAGCTTGGGATTCTTTCCCTCTCCTTTTACCTGCCCCTCTGCTCCTCCCCCAGTTCGTGCTATCTCTCAACTAACTAACTAAATTAATTAATTAAATCTTAAAAAAAAAAAGAACAGAAGAACAATTAATGCAATAATTTATTTTGTCCTACTTGTTTTCTTTTTTCTTTGTAAAGATATGAAAACAAATTCCCAAAGATACCAATGTGTTCATTGAAAAACATCAATATGGAGATAGGTCAGTCACATGTTCACACAAAAGACAGAAACCAATGAAAAGCTGTGGGTGAAAGCCAAGCCCTTTGCTAACATCGTAAATCAAACAATTAGAGCTTCCCCTTAAGAAAAAACATTTTGTGGGGTGCCTCGGTGGCTCAGACTTGGTTAAGCGTCTGCCTTCGGTTCAGGTCATGATCCCAGGGTCCTGGGATTGAGCCCTGCATCGGGCAGCCTGCTTCTTCCTCTCCCTCTGCCTGCTGCTTCCCCTGCTTGTACACTCTTGCTGTCAAAAATAAATAAAATCTTTAAAAAAAAAAAAAGAAAAAACATTTTGTAAAGTAAAAATAAAAATTTACATACATAAGAAAGGAAACAGTGAAAATGTGTATGATAGCAAAGTATTTTCATAACAAGATATGATTTCATTTAAATAAGCATGAGGAATATTAGCTAAATAAAAATATGATGTAATCATATACTGAGTCTTTTATTTTTCTTTCTAATGCTAAAATGGTGGATAAAGAAAATCATTATTCCTATTTTACCAATAACATATTGCCAATGTTTATAAAATGTCTCCTCAATCTTTCAAGATAAAACAATGCAATAAATAGTCTTTGTCAACAAAGTCCTGTCCAGATTTAAAGAAATTTCAGGGAAAATATAAGCACTGTATTCCCTAAAAGTATATGTAGATAAGGATTAGGTAAAATACAATTTGACTTTCTAATATATAGACCTTCACCTCTTCCAACATGATCATAGAGTTTTCAGATCTCAAGAAGAAGGCTATATCCAAGTTATTCTAGAAGACAGCTCATACTTCAAAAAAATTCTAGAGCAAGAAACACAACTTCGCATCCTAATTATTGGGCTTTACACCCTACAGGTATTTAGAATTCTTAATAGTAAATCTTCATTGCAGTTCAAGTGCTTTCATTCTATATTGAGCAGAAGTATTTTTTCTAAATCAGTAGGATACTGAATCTTTTCACATTTGATGACTAAAGTTAAATTCTTCCTGTTCTCTTCTTGAAATGATACAAAGCCAATCCATATGTTCTATTAATTAATCCTATTTTAAGAAAACAGACTTTACCTTCTATGAAAAATCAGTATGTGCAATCTTTCATTAAAATGACTTAAAGTAAGACTTCGAATGAAACAAGCATTCTCACCTTGGCAGCTGCTGATGGAAGATCAAAGGGAATACGCTGTCTGACTTTAGGGGGCAGCTGGGTTAAAACGTCAGTCTTCAATCTTCTGATCATTATGTCACTTAACAGCTGATGAAGTTCATTCAAATTTGATGCCCCTCTACAATCCCACTGAGGCCTTTTACCAAAAAATCTGTTAATATGAAGAAAAACCATGTAGCAAAGCTGAATGTTAGGAATGAAAAAAATCCAGTGTTTTCCTTTTAATGATAAGGAGCCATCACATTGTTTTTGCTGTTACTTCTGAATGCAAATCAGTTTCCAAAAGCTCAGCCTGAGAAAGAGTAATGAGTAAGATTACAAATTACTCTCAGTCATAGAAAATGTTAATTGTCTAACATACTGTTTACGATGAGTTAATGCAAGGTTAGAATGAACTGATAACTCTAAGTACCATTGGCATTTTGGGCGGGCTCAGAAATGGCAATGTGCTTAGCAGATCTAGTCCCAACTAGGCACTAACTGCCAGGACACCAGCTAGTCTACATAATAGCCAAACTACCTAAAATATTTGCCCTATCCTCTAAGAGGAACTATCTCCCACTGAGCTGTTAGGCATAGCAGATTCATCAGTTGGTGATCACTTGGCCTTTGAAAACACTGGACAGACAGTAAAGGAATTAAAAAAAAAAAAAGGACAGAAACTCACTATGAAAGAGAGAATGGGAAAGAAAACATAGGATAAAAAATTTCAACAAATGTTTAGAAGTCAATGCTGACAGATAAGTGATAGCTGACTTGGCAAAAGAAAAGAAGCCACAATGTAAAATGCTTGCAAAAGTTAGTATGTCCTCTAGACCTTTGAGAAGATTGGGAGTTGGAAGCACCAAGCACTGACGGCAGGTATAAAGACAAGGGTTGGAATCTACTGGCCTACTAATATCCCCCTAACATTGTGAAAACCCAAAAACTACTCACAAAATTCCCAATCATTTTCTAGGGGCCCATGCTATTGAAGCTAGCTGGTGGAGAATAATTAACAGGAAAACTCTTATTAGGTTGTAACATGATTACTGATATTAATAATCAAATGACTATCCATTTTAATGGGATTTGTGTGATATCTTAGCATAATAGTGTCAATTTGAGAAATTTGAAACTTGTTAACATTAATTTTTTTAATTAAACATATTTTGATAACAAACACACAAGAATAGTACAGACAACATTAAAAACATGCACTTGGGGGCACCTGGGTGCCTTAGTCAGTTAAGAGTCTGCTTTCAGCTCAGGCCATGATCCCAGGGTCCTGGGATTGACCCTCACATTGGGCTCCCTGCTCAGTGGGGAGTCTGCTTCTCTCTCTCTCTCTGCCTTTCCCCCTCCAGCTTGCACTCTCTCTGTCAGTCTCAAATAAATAAATGAAATTAAAAAAAAACAACCATGCACTTGCATGTAGAATCAATTAGAAAAGTTGAGTGAACAGATCCAACTACTGTCTGATAAAATGATAGACACTGCTCAGTTGTGATCAAAAATAAATTCAATTCTTGTTTAAAAAAAAGCGAAGTGCTGGGGCGCCTGGGTGGCTCAGTAGTTAAGCGTCTGCCTTCGGCTCAGGTCATGATCCCAGGGTCCTGGAATCGAGCCCCGCATCGGGCTCCCTGCTCTGCGGGTAGCCTGCTTCTCCCTCTCCGACTCCCCTTGCTTGTGTTCCCTCTCTGGCTGTGTCTCTCTGTCAAATAAATAAATAAAATCTTAAAAAAAAAAAAGCTAAGTGCTGGCATTGTAAAAAAAGATTTACTAGATTTATTTATATTTGCCATAAATTATATTACAGAGTTGAATTCCTTTAATGTTTTTTTTTTTTAAAGATTTTATTTATTTATTTGACAGAGACATAGCGAGAGAGGGAACACAAGCAGGGGGAGTGGGAGAGGGAGAAGCAGGCTCCACGCAGAGCAGGGAGCCCGATGTGGGACTCGATCCCAGGACCCTGGGATCATGACCTGAGCCGAAGGCAGTCGCTTAACTGACTGAGCCACCCAGGCGCCCAAAAATGGAAAAATAACTTGCCAATACACAATTATGTCACCATTTTGTCCATTCACAATCATATACTTAGGTTCATTTTGACCTTATGGTAAAAAAAAAAAAAAAATCTAACGTTCAGAACTACCAATGATGGGAAAAAGGGGTTGGATCTTTTGTTTTTTTGTGAATGAAACGTTTACAATTAAAGTGAATTATTTAGCACACTCTCCACCTATGCAATACATTCTGCAGGAATACAACGTGCTAGGTGCAAGCCTTCTGGCACAATTGTTCCACACAGATGTCTTCAGACAGGCCAACCACACAGGCTGCACTGGCCTCCTTCAGAGCACCAATATTTGTGCTCTGAAAGGGCATGTCTGTTTAGAAGTCAGAGCAATCTAATTTCAGATGCCACTGTACTTGTAACAGGCTTGTGACAAAAAGGTTATTTCACTCCTCCAGGAGAGGATGAACTACTGAAAGAAGCTTTTGTAGCCAGTTGCCTCCTGGGTGCTTTACCACTGATTGATTGCAAGCCCTATGCTTGGTATGAGCCATGGTTTAGAGAAATCCTTTCTCCCAACACCCTTCTCTTTAGGCTGGAGTCAGAGTGCAGGTTGCAATGACCCTAAAGAATACTGGCAGGGGACACCTGGGTGGCTCAGTTGGTTGGGCGTCTGCCTTCAGCTCGGGTCATGATCCCAGGGTCCTGGGATCAAGTCCCGCATCGGGCCCCTTGCTCACAGGGGAGTCTGCTTCTCCCTCTGCCTGTCCCTTCCCCTGCTTGTGCTCTCTCTCTCTCTCTGAGAAATAAAATCTTAAAAAAACTAAAAAAAAAAAAAAAAGTACTGGCAGGACAATATGCTGCTGAATCTCCTGCTTCAAGTTTGGAGTGCAAAGGGGAAATGAGATGGGGAGGGAAGGTTAAAAGAAATGCCACCTATAAATGTCTGGTCCCTTCCTGATAAATTTGATGATAACTATATATACTTTTGGAGTAGCCTATTCTTTTATTTAAGCAGCTTTATTGAGATGTAATTCATAATGCCATAAAATTCACCCACTTAAAGTATACAATTCAATGGTTTCTCATATACTCTCAGATATGTGCAACCATCACCACAGTAAATGTTAGAACGTTTTCAACATCTCAAGAAGGAACCCCATAATCTTTAGCTATCACTCCCTTAATCACTGTCCTGCCTCCCAGCCCCAAGCAACCATTAATCTATTTTCTATCTCAAAAGATTTCCCTAAACTTTCATATACACAGACTCATATAATAGTCTTTTGTGACTATCTCTTCTCACTTTTCTTCTTTCATAGTGTTTTCAAGGTTCACCCATGCTGCAGCATGTATTCATTCTTTTTTAAGGCCAAATAATATTCCATTGTACAGAGAAACCACTATTATTTATCCATTTATCTGTTGACAGACATTTTTGGTTGTTTCCAACTTTTGGCTTTTACAAATAAACTGCTGAAAACATTCATGTACAAGTTTTTGTTTGGACATATATTTTTTTCATTCCTCTTGGGTATATACTTAGGTGTTGAGTAGCAGAGTCATATGGTAATACTACGTTTAATTATTTGAGGAAGTGTCAGATTGTTTTCCAAAGCAGCAGTACCAGTTTACATTCCCACCAGCACTGTTCAAGGATTCCAATTTTTCCAAAGCCTCACCAACACTTGTTATTTGACTTTTTGATTGTAGTCATACTGTTTGATTTGCATTTCCCTGATGTTTAATGATGAGAAACATTTTTTTCATGTGCTTGTTGGCCATTTGCTATCATTTTGGAGAATTGTCTATGCAAATCCTTTGCCCATTTTTGAATTGGGTCGTCTTTTTACTATTGAATTGTATGAGTTCTTTTTTTTATCAAAAAGTTTAATTATGGTTCAGAAAAAATTGAGTGAATAACTTTCTCTGAAAAAATATACTGACTCTGTGTAGACTGCAGTTATTTTGGGAGGGGGCTAGTAAGTTAAACTGCCCTATTTTCTATTCTGAAAATCATAAAAAGTCCCATTTCCAGTCTGATTATAGAGATGCATGTGCCCAAAATGGCTGAGACTAAATACAACAAGAAAGGCAAAAGCTGCAAAGCTAAGGGCATGCAACAGACTCTAAGAGAACGTCTCAGAAATACCCAAAGTGGCAACAAGGAACGTCTGGCTGGAATTTGAAGTTCTTTTCAGTCATCTCTGTCTTTTGCTCCATGTTTAAGGATGCACGTGAACTCAATATAATTGCAATTTCCCTTTTTGTTGATAGGCGCTTCTCTGTACAGCTCATCCACTTCATCGTCTGTAAACCGATCTCCCATGGTTGTCAGCAGCTCTCTCAGGTAATCTTCCTGGATGGTGCCAGTTGCTTCTTCATCAAAGCAAGCTAAAGCATTTCTGATGACATCTTCGGGATCTGTGCCATTTAACTTTTCACCAAACATAGTGAGAAACATGGTAAAATTTATGGGCCCGGGAGCCGCATTCATCATGGCATCCAGATACTCATCAGTTGGATTTTCCCCTAGGGAGGCAAGCATGTCATGCAAATCTTGTCAATGAAACCATCTCTGTTCTAATCAATCATGTTGAAGGCTTCTTTGAACTCCTGAATCTGTGACTGGTCAAACATGGCGAACATGTTGGATGTTGCGTGCTGGGGGTGCTTCTTGGTAGTCTTGGTCTTTGCCCTTTTGCTCGACATGGTGGCATTTAAATCCCTGCACAGTCGGGAGAATCCGAGCACTTTGGTAACCCCCTCACTGCCCTGGCTGCTACTATCAACACCCTTCTACTCCCAGAGCCCCCTAAAACCAGTACTTCCATCCTCCGCTTAGCAAACCATTAGTCACCATTGTCGGAATTATATGAGTTCTTAACACATTCTAGACATGAGTCACTTATTAAATATATGCTTTCCCTATATTTTCTACCATTCTGTGGGTTGTCTTCATTTTCTTCATGGTGTCCTTTGAAGTACAGAAGTTATTAATCTTGATAAGGTTCAATTTGTCTAGTTGGTATTTTGTTGCTCATGGTTTCAAAGTCATATTTAAGAATCCCTTGCCAAAACCAAGGAATAAATTTACCCCTATGCTTTCTTCTAATAGTTTTATAGTTTCTGGTTTTACATTTAGGTCTTTGATCCATTTTGAGTTGATTTTTGTATATGGAATGAGTTCAAAGTCCAATTTCATTCTTTTGCATATGGCTATCCCCGTACCATTTATTGAAAAGACTATTCTTTTCCCCATTCAATGGTCTTAGTTTCTTGTTAAAAATCAATTAACTGTATATGTATGAGTTTATTTCTGGGCTATTGATTCTCTTGTTGATCTAGATATTTATCCTTGTTACTATGTCCTGATTACATTGTCATGATTACCTTCTAATCAGCAGAGATACTGATAGACTCTTGAGTCTATAGAAAAGTTTAAGGAGTATTGCCACCTTAACAGTGTTGGGTCTTTTTGATATATGAATATGGGATGTTTTTATAGTAATTTAGATCTTAAATTTCTTTAAATGTTTTGTAGCTTTCAGAGTATTAGTTTTACACATCTTTTGTTAAATTTATTCTTAAGTATTTTATTCTTTTTGATGCTATTGTCAACAGAATTAACTTAATTTTCAGATTGTTCATTGCAAGTGTATAGAAATACAATTGATTTTTGTACAATGATATATCCTGCAACAATGCAGAAATCATTTATTAGTTCTAATGGTTTTTTAGTGGATTTCTTAGGATTTTCTATATACAAGATCAAGGCATCTGAAAATAGAGATAGTTTTACTTCTTCCTTTCCAATCTTATTGCAATTATTATTTTATTTTCCTATCTAATTGTTCTGGCTAGCATTTCCAGTACAAAGTTGAATGGAAGTGGCAAGAACAGATAACATTGTCTTAAGGAAAGCATTCAGTCTTTGACCAATTAAGTATGGTGTTAGCTTTAGGTTATTTGTAAATAAATGCCCTTAAACAGGTTGAAAAAAATGGTAATTATATTTTTGATAGTGAAAATTACCCTTACAATGGTTTTTCAGAAATAAAATACCTTCCACTGGCAGATAAAAACTGAGTTGATGTGGTTCAAGCTAATGATAAGAAGGATCTGAACTGAGACTGTAGCTGTGAGAAAGAGTACGGTACACATTCAAGAAAGGTTAAAGCAGTAGAGTCTATAGGATGTGAAAAACGAATGGATATCAACAGTAAGCCACAGGCAACAGTTAAGTTGACTTCTAGGTTTTAACTAACATATGACTGAATCTTAACCAACCAAGATTGAATCCACTGGATGAAGAGCAATTTTCAGGGATGAAGCACAGTTTTTAATATCCTGACTTTTATGTGCTGATGGCATATAGATACACTGAAGATGACTACTAGTTTAACACTGGATGTAGCAGTTTGGAAATCAGGAGAATAGAGTAAGTTGGAGATGTAGATACCACATGAATTTTAGGGTTAAAGCCAGAAAGGTGGTTGAAATTGGTCAGTGACAGAAAAAAAAAAAAATGAAAAGGAAAGATGGCCATTTTGTTTATCTTACCCTAGAAAATAGTTCTTTTATTTCCTGTATCAAACTTTTCTCCATATCACTGGCCTCTTTTAATATAAGGAATTGGCATAGCACCACTGGAATTCATGAGTTCTAATGCATGCTGAGATTAAAGAGAGCAAAAAACAGTCCTACAAAATCATTTTTAAAATACACTTATATTCAATAAAGATGCCACAAATATAGACAAATTACCAAAAAGATATACAATAAACCAGTGATAGATGACAGTCACTTGTAAAAACTGTACATGTCAATTTGTTATTTCTTTTTAAGATTTTATTTATTTATTTGACTGACAGAGAGAGAGAGAGATCACAGGCAGAGTGGCAGGCAGAGGGAGAGGGAGAAGCAGGCTCCCCGCTGAGCAGGGAGCCCGATGCGGGGCTCGATCCCAGGACCGTGGGATCATGACCTGAACCGAAGGCAGACGCTTAACTAACTGAGCCACCCAGGTGCCCCACAATTTGTTATTTCTTAAAGGCAGATTATTACTTACAAGAATAAGTGCATATATATGTTTAGCATTACACTATATGCATGTAAAATCTATATATATTTTATCAGGAAAATATGACTAATGATGACTACTTCCCCCCCATACTATAAACTTGTATGGTTTTAAAGTGTTCTTAAAAACTCAGCCATCCTACACCAAGTATTCTATTATGCTTTATCAATTTTATGAGATTAGACAGTAGTCATAAAATTTCACTAAATAAGCAAAATTAGTTAACAGTTTCTCTTCCTAATAACTCATGCTCTCTCAATCTTCAACCCCATGAAGCTTATGAATATATGCTCTTTTATTATCTCTTTGTTTCTATTAACTCTTTTGTCTGCTTATTTCAGAAGTCCTAATATTATTTAATTTGTTTTAAATACTATTAGAAGTAGGTCCTAACAACATGTGATTTCATGTTGGGAAGAATGAGGCATATTGTTTAAAAAAAAAAAAAAAAAAAAGCTGACCAATCTTTCCCGACTAGGATCTGTTTACCATCTACTTTCATTGTAGCCACATGAACTTATTTTGACTAGAAAGCTGCCTATAGCATTAAGCTGTTGTTTTTCAAATTTTAAACCTGTATTTTTAAATAATATTTTTATTGAAGTAATACATGCACAAGGTTTAAAAAAAAAACAAAAACTTTCAAACAATTTTGATCAGTAAGTCCAGGTTTTGATATATCCTCAAACTCAAGATAAATAATATTCAGAGAAAACAAAAAGCCACATTTGGGGACAAAGAAGATAAATGTCTCTGTAGCCTAGAAACAGAACAAAAATGTAAAGAAGAGAAAAGGGTTGAAGATATCAATCTGCTTGTTTTAAGTCTAAGAGCAGACAGTGAGATCCAAGAACCAGGGATATAGAGACAAAGTATTTTCTCTGAACCAGTTTTAATATACAATAAATTTTCCAAGAACCACATGTATGCTGTTAATTCCACAGAATACTGTATATTTTTTTTGTTTGAAATTTAACCCTGAGTTGCTTGCCAATTTGGAAAACCCATGCTGTTAACACCATGACTGTAGTAGCTGACCTGCAAACACACCAGATGTATTAGCTTATATTTCTAGAGCAAGTGCTCATGATGATTCTACACATATATCAAATTTCATTAATTAAATTATTCATACTTTTCCCCTTTAATATCTCTGATATTCACACATATGTATCAGTCTAGTTGGAGCAGTTTTTCTCTTAGTGGTGTGTAAAATAATAGTATATATTATAATCAAGGCAGTCTTGGATTCATAAAAATATGTATTTTGCTCTTATTTTAAATTGACTTCTACTGTGGTCATTCATACCTATTTACATCCTAAAGTACATATTATTTTGTTATAGTTTGTATAATTTTTATTTCTCCTCTATGTTATACTGGGGTTTTATTAGTTTTTTTTGAACATACATGAAGACAGATATTACTGTAACTATGAATTTTATTTCAGTATAATAAGGGGAGCATTATATAGCATTTATTATAAAAAAGTGGACATTAGGTCGATAAAGGTGGAAAAACACTGCTCTATAATATAACCACTTCCCTGTTCTCATTATGGTCATTTATAGCTATTATGCAATTAATACATGAGACTAAGTTCTGAGGAAAAACAGTGTGTGTGTGTGTGTGTGTATTTCATGTACTTCAATCTTTAACACAAAGTAAATTTTAAAAAGCCCCCAAAGAGCAATAAAGACAGAAAAAAAAACCCACAACATTTTAAGAAGATGAATGTATAAAATTTCAATGTCATAAGCTAGAAAACTACAAGTATTCTGAAGGTCAGTGTAACTTGACATGCAAGATTACTTTGCTACAAAGATGCAAGAATGGTATAAACTTGTTGAATCAGTATATTGTACACCTGAAACTAACGTAACATTGGTGTGTCAACTAAAGACAGAATGGTGACTCTCATGACCATAAATAAAATGTAAAGAAGTATTTTGTAAGATAAAAAAGACAATAAATGGAACTCATCAAGTCAAATTGTCTTCAGTGGAATAAATATATCCCAGGGTATGTTGGTAGCTATGAACTACACTATCTCCGACCATTCTAATCTCTCCTACATAATACTAAGATAAACTTTCTAAAATGTAAATTATCTTGCTTAAAAACCTTCAACAGAAGACTTCTGGTTTCCAGTCCACCATGTAAAGAGCTTAGAAGTTACCACTCCATCCTAACAACAAGTAAAAATCTAAAAACTCTTCTAAGATTTGTCAGAGAAGTGAGGTCACGAAGTAAACCACTGCCCCCCAAACTAGAAAGACAGTGGATACAGAAAATCACAATGGACCAGGGCAGAATCCATGGGCAAAAACTTCCACGGAAACCAGTGCCAGAAGAGGCAAATCTGAACTGTAATTGATGAATTGCTGGAGGCTCAATGGGAGCACTCTGAGTTAAAAACTCTAGGGGGGTCCAGTTGCATGGGGCCCCCAGACTTGCTTGAGTATTACCTACAGGAGCTCTACTAGGTCCTTACAGTGAGTATAAGAGAAAAGTCCTCTGATCTTCTGCATGGAGAAAAGAAAAGGATCGATTTTGAAATATTTCAGACATTCTGTTTAACTAGGCCTGTATTTAAGAAAAAGTATTTTACTGGAGCTTAATCTGCTAGGATTTTATTAGAGCCTGACTGCTCTAGAAGAAGGGAAATACCCAACTCCAGTCCCTGCTAGCCATCCTTTCCCGACTAAGGGGGGAAAAGCCACCGAGAAGCACTGATTTATTTCACAGCCCAGGGTCATGAGTTTAACACAAGATTGAGACCTATAGACGACAGAAGGCTTCCCCTCACTCTACAGCTTACACCACTACATTATTAGAAGCCATTTACTGAAGTTCTTTTCACTCAGTTAATCACATCCACCTTTCAAAAAAAAAAAAAAATTACAAGGCATCCTGAAAGGTAAAAACAGTCTGAAGAGACTGAACAAGCATCAGAATCAGAGTTATATATGGCAAGAATGCTAGAATTTTTTAAAAAATATGATAAAAATGATAAAGGTATTGATGGGAAAATTAAACAAGCAAGAATAGATGTATAATATATACAGAGACAGGAAATTCGAAGAAAGAATAAAAGGGAAATGCTAAAGACCATAAACACTGTAACATAAATGAAGAATGTCTTTGATGGTCCCATTAATAGGCATGGCTGACAAGAGACTCTCTAAACTTCAGGGTATGGTAATAGAAAATTTTCAAACTGAAAACCAAAGGAAAAAAGACTGGAAAAAAAAACCATAAAAAAAATCCAAAACGTGTGGGAAAAACTATAAAAAGTGTAATGTACATGTAAGTGGAATACTAGACAGATAAGAAAGAGAGATTGGGACAGAAGAAACATTTGAAATAATAATGACTGAGAATTTTTCTAATTAATGTCAAGATACCAAAACACAGAACCAGTAAGTTCAGGGAACATCTAGCAGGATAAATGCCCAAAACACCATACCTAGGCATATCATATCCAAACTTCAGAAAATCAAAGAAAGTCAAGGGAAAAAAACATTGTGCCTATATAGAAGCAAAAGTAAGAATTACATACAACTTCATCTCAGAAGCCATTAAAACAAGAAGAGAGTGGAGAGAAATATTTAAAGTGTTGAAAGAAAAAACTCACCAATCTAGAATTCTGTACTCTGTGAAATTAGTTTTCTTTCTTTTTAATTAATTTAATTTAATTTATTTATTTGCCAGAGAGAGAGACTGAGAGAGCACAAGCGGTGGGGAGGGGCAAAGGGAGAAGCAGGCTCCCCGCTGAGCAAGGAGCCTGATGCAGGACTCAATCCCAGGACCCTGGGATAATGACCTGAGCCTAAGGCAGATGCTTAACTGATGAGCCACTTATGCGTCCCTCTGTGAAATTAGTTTTTAAAAGTCAAGGAGAAATTAAGACTTTCTCAAACAAACAAAAATTAAGGAAATTTGTTGCTAAAAGACTGGCTTTGCAAGAAATACTAAAAGAAGTTCTTTAGAGAGAAGGAACATGATATAGGTCAGAAAATCAGATGTATATAAGGAAGGGAAGAACACTAGAGAATGAATAAGTGAAGGTAAAATAAAAACTTTTATTTTTCTTATTCTTAATTATCTAACAAATAACAGTTTGATCAAAATAATAATAGCAACAATGTATGACATCATATTCTTTCTAACTATGCTTATAGTAAGTAAAATGAATGACAGTGATCTATCTATGTTTATTCATAAGTGAAATGAATGACAGCAATGATACAAGGGATTGCAGGGAGGAATCAGGATTATTTTGATATTATAGGTACCTGCACTACCACTGAAGTAGTATAGTGTTACTGACCATGGTTTGGCAATGACATTTGAGATACAATACCAAAGGCACAATCTATGAAAGAAATAATTTGATGAGTGGGACTTCATTAAAATAAAAACATTCTGCTCTATGAAAGACAATATCGAGAGAATGATAAGATAAGCCACAGTTTGGGAAAAATATTTGCAAAAGATATATCTAGGAAGGACTATTTTCCAAAATATAAGAAGAATTCTTAAAACAGTAAGAAAAATGAACAACCTGATTTAAAAAAATGGCAAAAGATGTAGATGTAAACAGGCATCTCACCAAAGAAGATATACAGATTCCAAGAAAGCATATGAAATGATGTACAACATCATAAATCACTGGGGAATTGTAACATAAAACAACAATGAGATACCCATATAAACCTATTAGAATGGCTTATGTCTTAAACATTAACAATACCAAATGCTGACAAGGATGTGGAACAACAAGAAATCTCATTTATTGATAGAGGAAATGTAAAATGGTAAAGCCACTTTGGAAGATTGTCAGTTTCTTACAAAACTAAATATAGTCTTACCATACATACAGCAATTATGCTCCTTGGTATTTACCCAAAGGATTTGAGAACTTACGTCTAAACAATAAACTGCACATGAATGCTTACAGCCAAACTGCCAAAACTTGGAAGGAACCAAGATATCCATCAGCAGGTGAATGGGTAAGCAGTGGTATATCCCAGCAGTGGAATATTATTAGGCACTAAACAAGAATGAGCCATGAAAAGACATGGAGGAAACTTAAATACATATTACTAAGTCAAAGAAGCCAATCTGAAAAAGCTATATACTATGTGATTCCAACTATTAAATGGTCTCAAAAAGGCAAAACTATGGAAATAAAAAGATAAATGGTTGCCAGAAGTTACAGAGGAAGGAGGGATGAATAGGCAAAGCATAGAAAAATTTTAAGGCAGTAAAACTATTCCATATGCTACTACAATAGTAGATAAAAGGGAAATGCTAAAGGCCATAAACACTGTAACATAAATGACAATATACCTTTGTCAAAACCCATAGAATGTGCAATACCAAGAGTGAACTGAAATGTAAACTATGGACACAAGGTAATAATGATGTGTCAATGAAGGTTCACTGACTATAACAAATGTACCACTGTGGTGCAGAATTTCATAGTGAGGGAGGTTTTACATTTGTGAGGACAGTGGGTATATGGAAACTCCCTGTACTTTCCACTCAATTTTGCTGTGAACCCACATGTGCTCTTAAAAAATAGTTTATTAATTAAAAAAAAGTGGTGGGGGAGGGTAGCATATATCAATCTCTGTCCTCCATATTCCCCAAATACCCTTCCCAAAGCCCACTGAGTCTATGGATCTTCTTAGCTAAGAATGCCTATGCTGATGTCAGATTGCTTAGGATCTTGAGCTGAAGGCCTTTTAAGTGCCCAGTGCCCAAGAATTTAAAATCCTATTTTAAAAATAGGAGAAATAGGGGCACCTGGGTAGCTCAGTAGGTTAAGTGTCTGCCTCCGGCTCAGGTCATGATTCTGGGATCCAGAGATTGAGCCCTGCTTTGGGCTCCCTGCTCAGTGGGGAGTCTCCTTCTCCCTCTCCCTTTACCCTTTCCCCCACTCATGCTCTCTCTGTCTCTCTTAATAAAAATCTTTAAAAAATATATAAAAATAGGAGAAATAAAGTAAAAAAACCCCAAAAAATCCCCCCAATTAGCTCCAAACGTCAATAACATCAATTCCAAAGATAAAAGTATAATCAAGTGTACTCTATGAAGTAATTCATTAAACCCTCACAACTCTGTAAGATAGGTAAAGTACCAGTATCATCTCTATTTTATGAACAAGGAAACAGTATGGAAAGGTTGAAGAATTTGTCCAAGCTCTCAAAGATCGTAACAGCAGTACTAGGATAAAAGCTTGGCAGTCAGAACCCAAAGTCCTGCTTGAATAAAACCCATCTTTGATATAATAATATGAAAATCATATTTAATATGGAACTTGGGATTATTTTGCTATGCCTGAGTTCATTTGTGTGTGTGTTTTAGAGGGGAAGGTGTACAAAAGCCAGGAGATTCCAAGACTAGGAAGCATTCCTGACTTGAGGTCAGGTCTTGCACTTTTCTTTCCTAACTCTCAATTTCCAAAATGTATGAAAACAGGAAGGTCTTCTATTTCAGACAGATGATTGAATAAAATGCAGGTTGTACCAAATATGGACTATTAAGCAACTATTCATAAGAACCAAGCATGGGTTGGAGAGAATAGGAGAAGAATTTTGCAAATCATATTTCCAATATGGGATTAATATCCAAAATACATAAAGAACTCATATAACCTAACAACAACAAAACAACCTGGTTTAAAAATGGGCAGAGGATCTAAGCAGACATTTTTCCAAAGAAGACATACAGATGGCCAAAAGGCACATGAAATGATGTTCACCATCACTAATTATTAGGGAAATGCAAATCAAAACCACAATGAGATAGCATCTCATACCTTTGGTATGGCTATTATCACAAAGACCAGAAATAGGAAGTGTTAAAAGAGAATGTAGAGAAAAGAGAACCCTCACACTCTGTTTGTGGGAATGTATATTGGTGTAGCTACTACAGGATACAGTATGGAGATTCCTCAAAAAATTAAGACTAGAACCACCATATTATCTAGCTATTCTACTTCTGGGTATTTATGTAAAGAATACTAAAATGCTGATTCAAAAAGATATATACACTTCTATGTTAACTGCAGCATTATTTAAAATAGCCAAGAAATGGCTATGTCCACTGATGGAAGAATGGATAAAGATGTGGTACACACACACAAACACACACAATGGTATACTACTCAGCCACAAAAAATAATGAAACCTTGCCATTTGTGACAACATGGATTGATTTTCAGGGTATTATGCTAAGTGAAATAAGTCACACAGGGAAGGGCCATGGCAGGTAGGAAAAATGGGTGAAGGGGATCAATTGTATGGTGATGGATGGTAGCAAAACTTTTTGTGGTGATCCCTGTATAAAGATGTCTAATATAATGCTGTACACTTGAAACTTACCTAATGTTATATATCAATTTTACCTTTTTTAAATATTTCCACATGTCTCCAAATCCAGGAAAATAACACATTTTTATTAATTAACCACTGGACACATATTTATAATGCCTTTTCTACATTTTCTACTGCTTATACTTTGATTGCCTCTTCGTGGGACAACTTTATATTATTTTTTACAAAGAAATAGGATAATTCAGACTCAAACCAAGCATGGATGACCAAATTCTGTTTTTTATCATTCTTACTTTTCAGAAGTTTCTTTCAGGCTTGTAACTTATTTTTTTTTTTTTTAAAGATTTTATTTATTTATTTGAGAGAGAGAATGAGAGACAGCACGAGAGGGAAGCGGGTCAGAGGGAGAAGCAGACCCCCCGCCGAGCAGGGAGCCTGATGCGGGACTCGATCCCGGGACTCCAGGATCATGACCTGAGCCGAAGGCAGTCGCTTAACCAACTGAGCCACCCAGGCGCCCCCAGGCTTGTAACTTATTATCAGCATGTTGTACAAAATTACTTTTGAATTGTCAAATTTGAAAAATCTTCTATCAAGTTTCTGCCATAATCAGCTCTATGAATTCGAAGAATTATTCACAGATTAATCCTCTGGCCCTGTACATTTCAATTTTGCTTCTCCATGATTCATATCTTTCCAGCACCAGGTACCAAGGACAAGTTCACAAAGCAGTACCTCTGCCATCTCTGCTCTAGGAGTATTCCTGGAAGTCATTCCCTCATTGAGTTGACTATCAAAAACCTAACTATACATGGAAATTACTGAGAACTACAAAAATATAGCCCACTAAACTCAAACTAAATGTACCTTCAATATACTTTCCTCTTACCCTGATCCCCAAAATGCTTGCTGATACTCCAATACCAGGACACAATATAAATACCCATATAATATACAGATATTACATTATACACACACACACCCCAAAATTGAACTAGAAAGAGATCTTTCAATCTATTAATATTAAAATAGCCTACTTCTATAAATATGACAGGGACACAAGACCCGGTGTAAGTTGCCAAAGCCCTTGCTAGAGCCTTGAAATGGGCTTATATAAATGGGGGATTCTGTAAGGTTCATTAGTTTTAGGGCAAAGAAAGAAAATTATACAAGTTTATAAGTGCAATAGCAAAGAGGTAAGGTATATAGATGAAAGAGGAAAGGTATAAGTAAATAATAAAAAAGAAATATTTTTTAAAGGACAAAATAGCAGCAGAATGGTTTAAGGTGTAATTAAACATAAAGGAAACTCAATTCCTAACAACCTAAAATTAACAACAACAAAATTTCTAATGTCTCTACACAAGTTATGAAACATGAATCTTAAAAACTACTTTGAGATTAACATAGCCATTTTCTTATTCAGATTTACAGAGTAAAATTTCATTTTTCCTTTTCTAAGTAAGAATAAATACAAACTTATTTTTCTTTCTGATAATATATAAATTTAAAAAGGCATTTCTCAATAGGCACAAATTACTAGCTCATGATGGTGAAATAGGAAGTTTATGGCCAAGAACACGCATGCTTATCTATCTGTGTTCCTAGAAACACACACTCAGACACATGAACACATAAAAGCACACATACAGAGTTAACAGTGGAATTTGGAAATTACCCTCTGATTTTTTTTTTTTTAATGTAAGTTGCTTTATGTCCCTTAATAGAAATCCTTTTCTTTAACCCCTACCTCCTGGGAAAAACTAATTTGTTTCTGCCCCTAAAGTTTTGCACGTTCCAGAATGGTATATAAATACAATCATATGGTGTGTAGCCTTTTAAATCTGATTTCTTTCACTTACCATATGCATTTGAAATTCATCTATGTTGTTGTATGTATTTGTAGTTAATTTCTTTTCTGATGTGTAATATATTCCACTGTATGGATATATCATGACTTGTTTATATATTCACCAGTTGAAGACATCTGGATTGTTTCAAGTTTTAGGTGACTATAAAAAACTGCTGTGAACATTTTGCATACAGATTTTTGGGTGAACATATGTTTTCATTTATCTTGACTAAACACCCTAATTGGGATCCTTGAGTTATACGGTAGGGGTATGTTTAAGTTCATAAGAAATTGGCATGATGTTTTCCAAAGTTCCTATACCATTTTGCATTCCCACCAGCAATATACGTTAAGTTCCATTGTTCAGCATTGTTGCCATCATTTGGTATTATCAGTGTGTAAAATATTACCTATTCTAATGCATGTGGACTGGTATCTCACTGTGGTTTCAACTACCAACTGTCTAATATCTAATAATGTTGACCATCTTTTGAAGTGCTCATATGAATTCCCTATATCTTCTTACATGAAGTCCCTAACCTAATGATTTAACATTTTTTGTTTTATTATTGAGTTTTGAGAGATTTAATATACTCTTATAAATCCTTTTGTATATTTTAAAATGTGTATATATATAAACATAGATTGTTTATCAAATATGTGCTTTACAAATATTTTTTTAGCCTGTGGCTTGTCCATTCATTCTCTTAATAGTGTTTTTAGAAAAGATTTTTTCAATTTTAAAGAAGTAAAATTCATCGTTTGTCTTTTATAGCTCATGTTTTTTATATCCTATATAATAAAAAATACTTGCATAACCTAAGGTCACAAAGATTTTCTCCTTTATTTCCTTTGAGTAATTTTAAGTTTAGAATTCATTTTTAATTGATTTTAATTACACATAACATAAAATTCATCATCTTAATCATTTCTAATTGTACAGTTCAGCAGTATCAAATAACTCATAAAAGTGTATAACCCTACCACCATTAAAATCTCCATAACTCTTTTTATCTCATAAAACTGAAACTCTGTATCCATTAAACAATAACTCCTCATTCACCAATACTTTCAGGCCCTGGCAATCTCCATTCTACTTTACCTCCCTATGATTTGACTACTCTAAGTACCCCAAATAAGAGGAATCATATGGTATTTGTCTTTTGGAGACTGGCTTATTACATTCAGCATAATGTCCTCAAGGTTCATCCATGTTGCAACGTATGTCAGAATATCCTTTCTTCTTAAGGTTGAATACTAAACACATTTTGCTTATCTAGTCATCCATTAAAGGACACAGGGGTTGATTCCACATTTTCACTACTGTGAATAATGCTGTTATGAATCAGGTGTACAAATAATCTCATCAAGACCCTGCTTTCAATTCTTTGGAATATATCCCAGAAGTAAAATTGCTGGATCATATGGTAATTCAGCCCACTGACTTCTGCCCTCCAAAGTTTCTGATAAGATATCTGCTGAAAATCTTTTTGAGGATCTCTTAATATGGGAGGAGTTGTTTATCACTTGCTGCTTTCAAGATTTTCTTTGTCTTTAGAATGTTTGATTATACTTTATTTCCATGTTGGTCTCTATGAGTTCATCTTTCTTAGAGTTCATTAAGCTTTTAGATGTATATAATCATGTCTCATCAAATTTAGAACGTCTTCAGTCACCTTCTTTCTTCAAATATTCTCTCAGCCCCTTTCTTTCTCTCTTTTGGGACTTCTACAATGTACATGTTTATCTATTTGATGGTTCAATCAGGTCCCTTAGGTTCTGTTCACATTTCTTCATACTTTTTTCTTTCTGTTCCTCAGACTCAAAAATTTCTGTTGCCCTATCTTCAAGGTCTTTGATTCTTAACTTCTGCCTGCTCAGATCTGTCTCTGAAACCCTCAATTAAGTTTTCATTTCACTTCTTACACTTTTCAGCTCCAGAATTTCTTTTTGGTTTCTTTTTTTAGGTTTTCTACATCTTTATTTTTTGTTCAAATATCAGTTTCTTGACTTTTTCCACATCTTCCTTAGTTCTTTGAATATCTTTACGGAAGTTGTTTTACTCTTTGTCTAGATGTGTCATTAGGTCTTTTTCAGGGACTGTTTCTGTTGACTTATTTTTGTCCTTTCAATGGGTCATACTTTACTGTTGCTTTATATCCATTATGATTTTTTTGTTGAAAACTAAATGTTCAGATCTAATAATGTGGTAACTATATAAATCAGATTCTCCCCCTCCTCCTTGTTCTACTGTGGTTTTGTTGTTGTTATTCCTTTTGATTAATTATTCATTTATTTTTTTAACTTTTGTAAGCCAAGGATAAGCCTGAGGTATAAACTTGAGGTCCTCTCCGTTCTCTTCTGACTCTGTTCCTTTCCCTGGGTGTGCATAGTCACTTTCAAATTTAACCCATATATGCAGTTGTGTATGGATGTTTTAATCTTTAATGACTGGTTCCCAAAAGGAGAAAAAAAAGAAAAACTGGGGAATAGCACCAGCCCCTTAAATCCTCTAGAAGTCACTTTAGCCAAAAGTTGGGGGGGGAGGGATTGCAATGGGGATAGGTGCAACAACAATGGATGCTCCCACTTCATCTGCACCTTTATGATGAGAAGCAGCAATCAGTTATCAGAGAAGAGATCTTTGATATTTGGAGAATGTGGTCATTTTTGCCCATCCTGGCTCCCACAAGTTGTGTGCAACTTGCTCTAGGAAGGTCAATGAAGCTGTCTGTCATGAAGCTGTAGGTGGAGGATGGTAACTATTACTTTGGTAAGAGCTGGAATTAACTGAAATTAACCACAATTTACTGTCCAGGGCTTCCCCTGGAAGTTGCAAATCTTCAATATACTCCAGAGTTCCAAAATTGTGATATCAAAGATTCTGAGTGTCAACTGCTGTCTAGATGGGAAGACAGGGGGCGCCTGGGTGGCTCAGTCATTAAGTGCCTTAGCTCAGGTCATTATCCCAGGGTTCTGGGATCGAGCCCCACATCGGGCTCCCTGCCCCACGGGAAGCCTGCTTCTCCCTTTCCCACTCCCCCTGCTTGTGTTCCCTCTCTCGCTGTGTCTCTCTCTGTCAAATAAATAAATAAAATCTTAAAAAAAAAATTGATGGGAAGACAGATTCCTGATGATTCCTACTCTGGCATCTTCCCAGCATCCTCTATCATTCATTTCAGTTAAATTTTTTTTTTTTTTGAGCTGGAATTTTCTTTTTTTTTTTAATTTTTATTCTTATGTTAATCCCCATACATTACATCATTAGTTTTAGATGTAGTGTTCCATGATTCATTGTTTGTGCATAACACCCAGTGCTCCATGCAGAATGTGCCCTCCTCAATACCCATCACCAGGCTAACCCATCCTCCCACCCCCCTCCCCTCTTAAATGACACACTGGACCAAATGGACTTCACAGACATATTCAGAACATTCCATCCCAAAGCAACGGAATGCACATTTCAGTTAAATTTTACATATGGTGTGAGATATGAATTGAGCTGCTGTTTCTGCTTTTCTTCTCTCTCTCTCTGTCTCTTTGTTTCTGCTTATGGATATCTAATTATTCCAGGAACATTTGGTGAAAAGACACCTTTCCACATAGAACTGCCTTGCATCTTTCTAAAAAATCAGTTGACCATAGAGTTTCCTAATTGGTGAACATATGGGAGATGTGGGGGAGAGTGGAGTGACTAGAGCGGGCATGGAATCTCCACACCCCTTCCCTATACCTTGCCCTATGCATCTCTTACCTGGCTGTTCTTGAGCATTGAGGATAAAACTGGAATTTCTGGCAAGACCAAAGAGGACCAGGAAAGAAAATTAATGACAAAGGGGTTAGAGGCCCAGAGCTGAATATTCATATAGATGGAAATAATGCTTTATGTTTCTTTTTTTTTTTTATTTTTATTTTTTTTATTCTTATGTTAATCCCCATACATTACATCATTAGTTCTAGATGAAGTGTTCCATGATTCATTGTTCGTGCACAACACCCAGTGCTCCATGCAGAACGTGCCCTCCTCAATACCCACCACCAGGCCAACCCATCCTCCCACCCCCCTCCCCTGCTTTATGTTTCTTTAGCAAAGCAAATATTAAGATGTATTTGAACTATCAGATAGTGATCAGGACCAAAAGAAGCTGATTTAACTGAAGCAAACTATTCACGTAAACAAAGCATACCTGTATCTCAATTACAGAGATAAGTAAACATGAATCCAAGAACTATTTTTCTAGCTATTTAGATACATTTGGAAGCAAGTTAAAAATTCATTCAGATCTATCAAAACATATTACTTCATGAAATATCTCAAAGTTATATTGTGACTTTGCAGCTCTTATGAAAACCTGAGTTAGAATTGCGAATGTCCTAAGTGTAAGCTTAATGGCAAAGACCATGTCTTTGTATTCCTGGCACCTAGTATGATGCCTGACATATAATAAGTAGTTTATGAATTAATGAACAAATGGATGAGGTGACTAATGAATACACCCCAGAGTTCTTGAGAAAAGAAATACCTGAGGAAGCAAAAACTAAAGCAATAACTGGAGTTTGCAGAGGGACATAAAATTAAGCATACAAAATTAATCATATTTATCAATTATTTCTATGGAAAACCTTCCAACATGAGAAGAAATGAATATAAAAGCTATTAAATAATAAGACCAAAGAGAACGAGAGAAGAAATAGTGGATAAGCAATTTCAAAAAATTATAGTAAAGAGAAGGTATGTAGAGGCGATATTCTGGTTAAAACTCTTAACTATAAGGAACAAACAAAGGGTTGCTAGAGGGAAAGTAGGTGGGGTGGATGGGATAACTGGGTGATGGGCATTAAGGAGGGCACTTGATATAACGAGCACTGGGTATTATGTACAACTTATGAATCACTAAATTCTACCCCTGAAACTAATAATACACTATATGTTAACTAACTTGAATTTAAATAAAATCTTAAAAAAAAACCATGGTGAGTAAACAAATACATTTATCCTCAATCAAAATGAATACAAAGCAATATGAATGTGTTAACTGACCAGGACAAAGATAATGGAAAACAAAAACAAGAACAGAAACACCAAAAACCACAACAGGCAACAATATGAACATATTCTAGAAGCAAAAAACAAAATAAAAAAAACAACTGAAGAAGCTAACAAAACCAAGAAAGCTAAATACTAACAACTAAAAGAGGACTGTCCACAAACTCCTGGAATGTCTCAGAAAGTAAAAGCATCAGGTACCTTAGAAGGTGGAAGTATGACATGGTAGCTAAAACCAGGGACACTGGTTTAAAGTTTGTATAAGGAATGCTTAAATGCCCAGATTCTCTAGCCATTCTGATGTCATCATGTTACTATCCCACCCCCACAAGACCATGGTTTTATTCTATAAAGAAAGTGAACTAGTGTTCAAACCTAAAAGACTAAGAATAGTCTTTGGGGGGGGGGGTGCGGAATGGTGCCATATGGAACCAAGACAGATTGAGAAAAGTCTACATACTGAGAATTGACAACATTATTCTGCTTCCTTTGTTTATGCCACAAAGATGGTAGCTATGTTTAAACATCCACATACAGCACAAGAATGGAGGATACCTTTTTCTCTCAAAAATTTTAAAAGGTCACAAAGAAGACATACAAATGGCTAATAGACACATGAAAAAATGCTCAACATCACTCAGCATCAGGGAAATACAAATCAAAACCACAATGAGATACTGCCTCACACCGGTCAGGATGGCTAAAATTAACAACACAGGAAACAACAGATGTTGGTGAGGATGCAGAGAAAGGGGAACCTCTTAACACTGTTGGTGGGAATGCAAACTGGTGCAGCCACTCTGGAAAACAGTATGGAGGGTCCTCAAAAAGTTAAAAACAGAACTACCCTATGACCCAGCAATTGCACTACTAGGTATTTATCAAAGGATACAAAAATAGTGATTCAAAGGGGCACATGCACCACATGTTTATAGCAGCAATGTCCACAATAGCCAAAACATGGAAAGAACCTCGATGGCCATCGACAGATGAATGGGTGAAGAAGATGTGGTGTATATATATATATATACATATATATACAATGGAATATTACTCAACCATCAAAAAAAATGAAATCTTGCCATTCACAATGATGTGGATGGAACTAGAGGGTATTATGCTAAGCAAAATAAGTCAGTCAGAGAAAGACAAATACCATATGATTTCACTCATATATGTAATTTAAGAAACAAAACATATGAGCATAGGGGAAGGGAAGGAAACATAAAATAAGATAAAAACAGAGAGGGAGGCAAACCATAGGAGACTCTTAACTCTAGGAAACAAACTGAGGGTTGCTGGAGAGGGGGTAGAGAGGGGTATGGGATAGTTGGGTGATGGGCATTAAGGAGGGCACTTAATGTAATGAGCACTGGGTGTTTTATGCAACTGATGAATCACTAAATTCTACCCATGAAACTAATAATACCCTATATATTAACTAAATTGAATTTAAATAATTTTTTTTAATTTTTATTTTTTTAAGATTTTGTAATATATTTTTAAATTTTTTTTATTAACATAAATGTATTTGTTTCAAGGGTACAGGTCTGTGATTCATCAGTCTTACACAATTCACAGCGCTCACCATAGTACTTACCCTCCCCAGTGTCCATCACCCAGCCACCCCATCCCTCCCACCCTCCTAAATAAAAAATTTTTTAAAAAATTTTAAGAGGTCACAAAAAGACCTCCATATATTAACATTTAGGGATTTCCCAGGGAAAAGCCCATACTTTTCTAGTCAAAAAGCTTTCCTAATCAACTTTTTATATTTTCAATCTTAAAATATGAATGGACATTCACAGATCAATAGGCATTGAAGAAAAGTATCCAATATGAACAACAGAGATGAAAACAAAATGAAAAGAAATTTAGAGTAAACATACAATGCAGCAAACAGAAGAAAATTAAGAACAAAAAATAAAACAAAATAATAACAAAAACCTGAGCAGCAACAAGCATCCCAAAACAATAAGCATCCCCAAACACAGGAGGCTATGAAAGAAAGAAAAGCGACTAAAGGTATAAAGAGTAAAAAAAAAAAAAAGATTAAAAATCTATAACATTTTAGCAATTTTCTTTAGTTAAATACAAAAATGCAACAGAAGACCTGAGTGATTAAGGAAGAAATGTCCCAAAAAGAAATGTCCCAAAACATCAGAAATTCAATTAATAATAGAAGTTCCAGAAAGATATGTTGAAGGAAAGGAGAAAGTTAAAAATGAGTAATTTCCAGACATAAGCACTCAAATTACCATGTTGAAAGAGAATACCTACTATCAATAGAATAAAAAAAAAACTAAACAAAGGCATATTTTTATAAAATTAAAGATTAACCAAAATAAAGGACAAGCTCAGAAGCTTCCAGAATGGGGAGACATATAAATATATATGAGACATGCAAAGGGTCAAAATGAGAATGGAGTTGTGATTCTTTTTTTTTTTTTTAAGATCCATTCATTTATTTGAGAGAGAGAGAGAACACCTGGGGTGGGTGGGGAGAGGTAGAGGGAGAGGAAGACAAGCAGACTGTCTAATGAGCAGGAAGCTGGACGCAGGGCTCTATCCCAGGACCCTGAGATCATGACCTGAGCCGAAATCAAGAGTCAGATGCTTAACCAACTGAGCCACCCAGGCGCCCCAGATTGGCTTTAAATATTGGGCGGTTGCCTAAGCAACTGATACTCATTTACAACTTCTATAGCTAAAACCACCTAGGCTAAAACCACCTCTACAGCTAAAACCATGACGGAGCCACCCAGGCATAAAAGTGTTGTGATTCTTAATAGCAACCTTGGTAGTAGAGGCAATGAAGAACTAACCTCAAAACTCTAAGGAAAAATTATTTTCAACACAGAAATATAAAATTATCAATTTAGAGATTATCTAGAAGCAGTCATATAAAAATTCAAAAAGTTTACTTTCTATGCACTATTCTTAGGAAGCTGTTGAGGGTTATCTTTCCAGAAAACTAGGAAATATCCCAAAAGGAACCAAAGAAAAAAATGTACAAGATGATCCTGGAACATCTTCTCACATCAGATACTAAGAAAGCAATCAAAGCCTAGTAGCGTTGTATCAAAAGGACCATATTGGGGAGCCTGGGTGGCTCAGTCGTTAAGCGTCTGCCTTCGGCTCAGGTCATGATCCCAGGGTCCTGGGATCAAGTCCCACATCGGGCTCCCTGCTCGGCAGGAGGCCTGCTTCTCCCTCACCCACTCCCCCTGCTTGTGTTCCTGCTTTCGCTGTCTCTCTCTCTCTGTCAAATAAATAAATAAAATCTTAAAAAAAAAAAAAAAGGACCATATTAAAAATGGTCCCATTTATTAAAGGTGGGACAATTTAACCAACAATAAAGATAATAGATAAAGTGAATTGAAAAAAAAATGAGTTAAAAATAAAATTCTTAAATACTCAACAGACTAAGATTACAAAGTAACTTTCTTACCCTGATAAATAGCATCTATAAAAAATTATGAGAACTATATACTGAAAACTACACAGCACTGTAGAAAGAAATTAAATGAATGGAAAGACATCTCCCTTTATTAAATGGAAAGAGTTCATATTATTAAAGTGGCAAAACTCCCTCAAATAATGTGAACTTCAGCTGACATCTTTGCAAAAATTAACAAGCTAATCCTAAAATTCAGATAAAAATGCAAGGGTTACAGAACAGCCAAAAACTCTTGAAAAAGAACAAAGTTAGAAGACTTACAATTACCAATTTAAAAAATGAAAATCCTCATTGGAAATCATTAGAGAATGTTAGCCAAACAACTTACTATTTTGAAAACTAATAAATAAAGAGAAAGTAAGCATTTTTCCTGCTTTTTCTAAATAAACTGAATGAATGAGTTTCCAAATAGTAGAAAAGGGGAGGTTTTCCTTTATAGACCTATGTCAACTAATAAATGAAGGAAGAGTATTAGACTATAGCCCTTTTGTAATGCCTAAAGATTTAATAGATCATGTACTGAATGTTGACAGCTACTAACATCACAAAAAAAAGAGGCCTTAGATATCAAGAGCCTCTAATGGAAGAACATGACATTCCTATAAAAAAGAATTGCCAAAAAACTGAAGTCCCTAAGTCTAAATACTATTATAGAAATAAGAGAACAGAGGAACATGTTAAACTTCATGGGGATGGAAGCAGCAAAATCCAGATTACAGTAATAAATTATTTTCTTCAACAGATTAAAAATAAAGAAATAAGACAAAAGAGGGAAACCCTAGAGATTAAGAGAGACTTCACTAGAGATTAAGGGAAATATCTAACATTTGTTAAGTGTGAGCCTTTGGGTACTGATTTAAACTGTGGGAGAAAGAATTTTAAAAACCTGCGATATTATATTAAAAAGATAACTGAAAATTTGAACATTTATTGGATTTTTTACTTTAAAGATTGACTATTGTTTATTTTAATTTTTATGTACGATAATGGGATTCTAATTACTTGATTTTTGTGGAGTCCTTACTCTTTACAGACACACTGTGAAATATTTTTAGCTAAAAGGAGATGTGTAGGGGCGCCTGGGTGGCTCAGTCATTAAGCGGCTGCCTTTGGCTCAGGTCATGATCCCAGAGTCCTGGGATCGAGCCCCACATCAGGCTCCTTGCTCCGTGGGAAGCCTGCTTCTCCCTCTCCTACTCCCCCTGCTTGTGTTCCCTCTCTCGCTGTGTTTTCTCTCTGTCAAATAAATAAATAAAATCTTAAAAAAAAAAGGGGGGGCATGTGTAGGCTTTCTTTCAACATAACGTGGTGAAGTTACATGGGAATACAGGCATAATCTGCAGATCCTGAGGGTCTGGTTCCAGGCCACCAAAATAAAGGGAAATTGCAATAAAGAGAGTCAAACAAATTTTTCAGTTTTCTAGTGCATGTAAAAGTTATGTTAACAGTATTCCCTAGTTTATTAAATGTGCAAAAGTAATGCATCTAAAAAACAACAACATATATAGTTTAATTTTAAAATACTTTATTGCCAAAAATTGCTAACCATCCTCTGAGTTTTCAGCAAGTCATAACCTTTTTGCTGGTGGAGGATCTTCCTTCAGTGATTATGGCTGCTGACTGATCAGGATGGTGGTTGCTGAAGGCTTGGTGGCTGTGGCAATTTCTTAAAATAAGACAATAAAGTTTGCCACATTGATTCACTCTTCCTTTCACAAATGATTTCTCTGTAGCATGTGACGCTGTCTAATAGCATTTTACCCAAAGAACTTCTTTCAAAATTGGAGTCAATCGTTTCAAACTCTGCTGCTGCTTTAGCAACTAAATTTACATAATATTCTAAATCTTTTGTTGTCATTTCAACAATCTTCACAGCATCTTCACTAATAGATATCATCTCAAGAAATCACTTTCTTCATTCATCCATAAGAAGAAAGTCCTCATCCATTAAAACTGTATGTGATTGTAGCAATTCATATCTTCTGGCTCCACTTCTAATTCTAGTTCTCCTGCTGTTTCCACCACATCTGTGGTTACTTCTTCCAATGAAGTCTTGAACGCTTCAAAGACATTCATAAGGATTGGAATCAATTTCTTACAAATTCCTGTCCATACTGATATTGTGAACTCTTCCCATGAATCATGAATGTTCTTAATGTCATCTCGAATGGTGAATACTCTCCAGAACGTTTTCAATTGACTGCTCAGATCCATCAGAGGAAATACTGTCCATGACAGCAATACCCTTACAAAATGTGTTTCTTAAATAATAAGACTTCAATGTCAAAATTACTCCTTGACCCATGGGCTGCAGGATGGATGTTGTGTTAGCAGGCAAGAAAACAACATTCATCTCATTGTCCCTTTCTTTCCATCAGAGCTCCTGGGGAGCCAGGTGCATTGTCAGTGAGCAGTGATATTTTGAGATGCATCTCTTTCTCTGAGCAGTAGGTCTCAAGAGTGGGCTTAAAATAGTCAGCTAACCATGTGGTAATCAGATGTGCTGTCATCCAGGCTTTTTTGTTCCATTTGTAGAATGCAGGCAGAGTAGATTGAGCATAATTCTTAAAGGCTGTAGGATTTTTGGAATGTAAATGAGCCCTGGATTCAACTTAAAGCCACCAGCCATAGTAGCCCCTACCCAGAAACTCAGCCTGTCCTTTGAAGCTTTCAAGCCAGTCATTGACTTCTCCTCTCTAGCTATGAAGTCCTAGATGGCATCTTCTTTCAATAGAAGGCTCTTTCGTTTACACTGAAAA
>NC_138371.1:85958223-85993306 GCF_054177405.1 Leptonychotes weddellii | reverse complement strand
CCACTGAAACCTTCTCCACATCAGTAACAAGGCTGTTGTGGGGCGCGTGGGTGGCTTAGTTGGTTAAGTGTCTGCCTTCGGCTCAGGTCATGATCCCAGGGTCCTGGGATGGAGCCCCATCTGCTCAGCAGGGAGTCTGCTTCTCCCTCTCCCTCTGACCCTCCTTCCTGCTCATGTTCTCTCTATCTCTCTGTCAAAAAAATAAATAAAACCTTAAAAAAAAAGTAATAAGGCTATTCTGCTTTCTTATCACTCATGTGTTCCCTGGAGTCACACTTTTAATGTCTTTCAAGAATATTTCCTTTGCATTCACAACTTGGCCAACTGTTTGGTGCAAGAGGCCCAGCTTTTAGCCTTTCTCAGCTTTTGACATAGCTTCCTCACTAAGCTTAATCATTTCTAGCTTTTGATTTAAAGTGAGAGACATGAAACTCTTCCTTTCACATGAACACTTAGAGGCCATGGTAGGGTTGTTAATTGGCCTAATTTCAGTATTATTGTGTCTCAGGGAGTAGAGAGGCCCAAGGAGAGGGAGACAGATGCGGGAACAGCTTGTCATTGGAATAGTCAGAACACACACAACATTTATCAATCCCTTGCCATCTTATATGAGCGTGGTTTGTGGTGCCTCAAAACAATTACGATAGTAACGTGAAAGATCCCTAATCATAGATCACCATAAACAAATATAATTATAATGAAAAAGTTTGAAATATTAAGAGAATTACGAAAATGTGACACAGACACAAGATGTGAGCAAAATGCTATTTAAAAAATGGCACTGATAGACTTTCTAGACACAGGGTTGTCAAAAACCTTCAATTTGTAAAAACTGCACTATCCGTGAAGCAAAATAAAGCAAAGCACAATAATATGAGGCATGCCTGTATAGCTAAAGCAAGACTGGCTATGAACTGATAAATATCCAAGCTGATGAAGAGCACATGGGGAGTTCATTATACTATTCTACTTCTGTATATATTGAATTTTTTCCATAATAAAATATTAAAAAGAGGACCAGAAAATAAAGGAAAAAACAAAAGTCATAGAATCCAGGAATTCTGGGATGCAATATAGTAGAATGGCAAAAGAAAATTCAGGATGACACCTGTGCACCTATGTGCAAAGATAAAGCAGTTGGAAATTAGAGCAGAACAGAAGGCTGTGAGAAGGCAGCCTCCAGGAATATGAAAAAAAAAAAAAAGATTATTTTATGTGCTCATCTGACATTTTGGAAGTTGATAGATCTGTTGGAGTCTTTGAATAAAAAAAATTGTGATGGCTTTATCAAAAACCAGAAGATGGAAAAAGGAAATAATTAATTATAAGATAAAAAGTTGACTAAGAAATAGTCAACTACTTGATCTTTTAGAGAACAATAATTTATTTAGCCCATTTTTTCTATTTATTTAGTGACTCATATAGACATGGACACTGACTTACCAAATAATTCAAACACCGGAAAGAGAATGGAAGAAAAATGGTGACAATGGGTATTTAAATTACTGCTTTATCACTTTTTAGTTTTGTGATTTGAACAAGGGACTTAATCTTTCCAAAATTTCAGTTTACTCATCTATAAAATGGACATATCATCATCCTTGTAGAATTGTTGAAAGAATTAAAGATAATATATCTAAAATATATAGCTTATGTACAAAATATAATATGCAGCTAATAAAAATGATATATTTTAGTTATTGACGTAGAAAGCTATTCTAAAAATAGTGTTCAATGAAAAAGCACAATACCGAAGAGTATGTATAATATGGCTCTATTTATTTAAAATTGCCTACCTATCTATCTCCCTCTTTCTCTCTGTCCTTATTGACCTAAGCAGAGAATTATCTAAAGGGAAAGTTATCAAAACTTTGTATGGTTATTTCTACATAGTGAGAGTTCAGTTAATTTTTACTTACTTAAAAAACTTTTCTTGTTTGATCTGTTAAAATAATCATTTTTCCAAAGCAATACACTATCTTTAAATTTTAAAGGACAATAAAACAACCGAGAAAGACAAGTTAAAGCATGGGACGGGTGATGCTAAATGAAATTAGCAGATGATAGCATTACATACAGGCTATAAAGAAAAAATGAAAACAATTTACTTATTAGTATACTTGATTATAGTATTTTTTGTTCCAGTTTTATTATATAGTATTACATGATTTTTTGTCATATCACATGTATGTGTAAATTCTTACTCACATTAAACCTAAATCTACCACCCTATTAAGTTTCATTCATTGATAACAGTTTTGCCCCCTAAGGCCACAAAGACAAAAGTCTAATTCCTTTAAAACATGACAGATCTTTAAATATTTAAAGACTTGCTCCCCCCAAGCCCTCTGTTTTTCAAATTCCTATAGGCTTCATAAGATCAAGCACTATGTCTTGCTCATCTTTATATTGCCAGCAGGTCTGAAATAATGTCTTAAATATAGTAGGCAATCAATAATATAGGCATTTGTAGAGACGAATATGAAATACTCTCACTATTCTTGTCACCTTTTCCCAGCTATGTTTTCATTTGTTAACATGCTTCCTACAATATGACTTTTAGTTCCCTCTCAGTTCCTCACATTCCTTATCTCCAGTGACCTTCTAAAACTCTCCTCCAACCATTCCATTCCCATGACTATAACTAGTCCTGAAAAACAGCTCTAACTGGTAAATTCAGACATTCCATTCTGTACTGCCCCACTCTTCTTGCCCACTTGTTCACTTGTACCCATTGTATCTTCACTATCACATCAGGACCTTTCCATCAACTGACCGCTCCACTTTGACCATATCCACAACACCCTTCCTGTCTTCATGTCTTTCCTCACCTTGTGTGGATTTCCCAGGCCATACATTACCTTTCCTTTTATCAATATTGCATAATTTCCTTGTCCCTCAGTCCATGCATCACAAGCTGGTAACAAAAATCTTGAACAGATCCAACCAAAAGCCTTTCCTAAGACCGTACCCACACTGCTAGGTGCTGCTGGGGAAATCGTATATTTGAGAGCACTGGTTAAACCTAAATTTCTGTTCTCAAATGGTTACTTGGTGCTGCTGTCAACTCAATCACACTAATCTCATGCTCTCACTCTCCCTTTCAGCAATATTTCACACTGTGTCGACACTCATCAAACATTCAATTCTCTACTTTTCCATTTCTCTAAACACATAACTGTCTTTCCCATTCCCTGAAAAAAACAAAAGTCACCATATGCAAACTCCCTCAACTTCTTGTCACCCCAGAAACTATGGATATTCTCATTAATACCATGCAGCCATAAAAAAAGGATGAAATTATTTACATATACAAAAAAAGGACAAATAAGTAAAAAACACTGTGTATGTTTACACTATCTAGTATCTGGGTAAAAAAACATGAATTCCCTTGAAAATGCACACAATTTTTGTGGAAAAATTAAAAACTACCTAGAGTTTCCAGAAAAAAAAGTGAGTGAAAGGGAGATTTCTCAAAGTATATACTCTTATATAGATTGAGAAGGTTGAACAATGTGAAAATGTTGTCTTAAAAAATAATAAACCAAACTTGTACACCTAGTCATGTTTGTGCCTTTCACGCTTTAAAACCCCACAATGCAGGGGCTAGGGGGGCAGAAGAAATGGAGAGTTACTGTTTAATGTTTGGGGTGATGAATAAGTTCTGGAGATGGATGGTAGCGATGTTTGCACAACAATGTGAATGTACTTAATATAAATGAACTATAAACTCAAAAGTGGTTAAAATAGTAAATTTTGTTATGTATATTTTACTAACAAAAAAATCCTATAGCACTAATAAGTAAAAAGGAAAAAACACCTTCCAGTGCCTTCTTACTGCTATTCTGATGAAGAAAAAGACCCCATATAATATGACCCATGCCTAACTCCATTTTGTCTTGAGACTCTCTTCTATTAGTTCAACAATATTTATATGACCTGGACTACTTTTAGTTCCTCAAAGGCCTAGCAGTCTCTCTGGCTCTCAGGCTTAGCACATAAAATTCTTCTTCCTGGAATGCAAATAGATATCACTTACTCACAGGATACCCCTTCTGTCCTTTCTGACTTGATAGTTCACTCTGTTAAACTCCGCCATAACATCCTTTAACTTCCCTTTTACGACACTCATCACAAACGTTATTATCTCAAGTGTTTGACTTAAGAACTCCGTGAAGGTTGGAACCATGTAGGTCTTGTTCTCTAATGCATATCTGATGCTTAACACAAGGCATGACAAATAACAGATACCCTTTAAATATTTTTGAATGAATGGATTAATCAAAATTAAACCATATTCCAGATGTAGTCTAATCAATGAGTAGAGTAGAACCATCCCTTACTCTGAATGTTAATCTGAATAATACGTCCCAATATTACTTTATTTTTATTAGTTATGACAGACAGTTGGCTTCAATTTAGCCTAGGGTTATTCAAAACCAGAAGTCTTTTTGAACTAAACTAGTGATAATAGGTGATGATTTCTCAAATCCCTTCCACACAAAGCAGACTTTCTAAGCATAAGTGCAGGATTTGTCCTATTAATTTTTATCTAATTATTTTTCACACTTACCTTTGCCATCCAGTATATTAACTATTTCTCTCAGATTTGAGCCATTTGCAAATGGAATAGACCTGACCTCTATTTAGCCCATGGTTAAGAACATTAAATGTGACAATGCTGAGGACAAAGTACAGTGCAATTCCATAAGAGACATTTCTTGAAGCTGACATGACCTATTAATTAACACTTTTGGAAAATGGCTATAAATATGTTTAATATGTACTATCATTCAGCATTTTCCCTCTCACAAAAATTTAGACAACTATTTCTCCTAAGAGGTGGAAATGGCACAAAATATCAGCAGTAAAGAAAGTTTAGAAAATTTGATAAGTTTTCGTAAAAATATGCTGAGATATTCTTAACCTTTAACCATGCCATCAGGGAGGACAAATTTGTCTTCCCATAGCATGCCTTTTGAAAATGGCTGCTGATAACAGAATGCTTCACTGGATTATCTATGTGTCCTCTTTTTCTGTGTAAAAGAACTTTATTAAAGTTGCCATTCCTGAGGTCTTTCTTACTGTCAGGAAACGTGAAAAAAAAATGCAAGATTAAGTCAAATACTAGGCAAGCCATTTAATGTTGCCAGGTAATAAAGTGACAGAGGGGGACTGGGTGATCCGTAAAGTCTTTTCTAGCTCTAATGTGCTAATGGTTGACAACTGAATGTGCTGCCTTATCCAAATCATATTTGCATTTATAGTGTCCTCTAAATACAATGCAGTAGAGTGAGTGATGTAAAGGGCTGTGAATATGGGATATTCTGGTTGAGTAATACTTTTTCTGTGACTCTCAAATCAAACCAGATAAGTAGTCATCTATACCTAGACTTCTCATCGCCAAACCACATTTGTATTAGTATACTTCTGTTTGTGATCATATATGTATCTAATAAACTTTACAAAGATAAAGTTATATTTTTGCTCAAGCTTCATTTAACTTAATTTGAATACAGTCATGATATTTCAAATATAAAATATGGGTCTAGAACTGAGTAACTAACCATAATTTGCTTTCTGCAAAATTATAGTGTGAAATTGACATCTTCATGAAAGCAAAACATTATGGAAAAAATTTAACATTCCAAACTAACTTAAAATGCCAGGAGGTGCCTTGATCTGAATCAGAGTCTATGATACCATACTGGTTTCAACGTAATAAAGAAAAGGAATAACATAAAAATTTTTAAATGGAATCTGGAAGAAAATGTCTTTTGAGAAGCATAATAATCTTGAAATGGCTTTCTCTAGTAAAAAGAAAACAACACAATCTCCCCAATCATAAAGCATTTCCAAAATATAAACTTTTCTTTGAAACAGCATGTATTAATAATCAAGAAAGGGACAGTTATACACTTTTGTTGTCATATGAAAGTCCTGATAATCAGAAAAGATGGAATACTTTCTGACCATTTAGGATTTCCTAGTCCCCCAAAGATAAATGCAATTAATATGTCTGTTTTTATGTAAGCAAAATTTTGACATTTATAGTCTGCAATAGTTGTGACAAAGAGTTTCCTAACAATTTTGTAGTATCATGTCTATTTCTCATTATATATTAAAACTATTTATTATTATTTATGTATTTAAGACAACTGATTTTTTAAATAGTAACTCTGTGCTAGAACATCTTAATAAATTCTCTTTTGTGCATTTTTGAGCTGATCCCCTCAGGTTTTCCAAGTAAATAATATCAGCTGCAAATAATGATAATTTTGCCTTTTTCTTTCTAATTTTTACCTTTTTTGGGGGTAATTAAACTGATTAGTGCTGCCCGAATAAAGTAAACTGTGATGTCAGTGAACATCCTTGCTCCGGATTTAAAGTTTCATATGATACAGTGGCTTTGAGTATAGAACACATACACACATATACATTAAGATTATTAAAAACCACATATTCATGGATTGGAAGAATTAATCTTGTTATAATGTACACACTAACCAAAGCAATCTACAGAATCAATGCAATCCCTACTATAATACTAATGACATTTTTCACAGGACTAGAACAATCCTAAAATTCATATGGAACTACAAAAGACCTCGAATAGCCACAGCAATCTTGAAAAAAAAGAACAAAGCCAGAGGGATATATCACAATACCTGATTTCAAGCTATAATACAAAGACACAGTATTCAAAGAATATGGCACTGGCACAAAAGCAAACACATAGATTAATGGAATGGGATAGAGAGCCCAGAAATAAACCCACACTTACATGGTCAATTAATTTACAACAAAGGGGGCAAGAATATATGATGGGGCTACAGACAGTTTTTTCAATAAATGGTGCTGTGAAAACTGGACAGCTACATGCAAAAAAAATGAAAATGGACCACTTTCTTATACCACACACAAAAATAAAATTAAAATGGATTAAAGATCTAAATGTGAGAACTTAAACCATAAAATTCATAGAAGAAAATATATGCAGTAATCTCTTAGACATCACCCTTAGCAACATATTTATGGACTCTCCTCGGGCAAGGGAAACAAAAGCGAAAATAAACTATTAGGACTATATCAAACTAAAAAACTTTTGCAAAGCAAAGGAAACTATCAACAAAATAAAAAGGCAACCTAGAGAATGGGGAAAGATATTTGCCAGTGATATATCCAATAAAGGGTTAATATCCAAAATATATTAGGACTTATAAAACTCAACACCAAAAAAGCAAACAATGTGATTAAAAGATGGGCAGAGGATCTGAATAGACATTTTCCCAAAGAAGAAATACAGATAGCCAATAGACACATGGAAAGATGCTCAATCAACATTGCTAATCATCAAGGAAATGCAAACCTGAATGTGCTGCCTTCTCCAAATCATATTTGTATTTACAGCTTCCTCTAAATATAACCCAGTCAGAATGGCTAGTATCAAAAGAAATAACAAGTGTTGGGCGCCTGGGTGGCTCAGTCGGTTAAGCGTCTGCCTTGGGCTCAGGTCATGATCCCAGGGTCCTAGGATCAAGCCCCGCATCGGGCTCCCTGCTTGGCGGGAAGCCTGCTTCTCCCTCTCCCCCTCTCCCTGCTTGTGTTCCCTCTCTTGCTGTGTCTCTGTCAAATAAATAAATACAATCTTTAAAAAAAAAAAAAAAAAAGAAATAGCAAGTGTTGTCAAGGATGTGGAGAAAAAGAATCTCTTGTGCACTGTTACTGGGAATGTAAATTGGTACAACCGCTGTGGAAAACAATATGGAAGTTCCTCAAAAAATTGACAAGAGAAATACAATTTGATCCAGTAATTCCACTAGTGGGTATTTACTCAAAGAAAACAAAAACACTAATTCAAAATATACATGCACCCCTGTGTTTATAGTAGCATCATTTACAATAGCCAAATTATCAAAGCAGCCCAAGTGTCCACTGATAGATGAATGGATAAAGAAGATGTGATATATAAATACAAAAAATAATCATCAGCCATAAAAAGGAATGATATCTTGCCATTTAAGACAACATGGATGGACCTAGAAGGTATTATGCTAAGTGAAATAAGACAGAGACAAACACCATATGCTCTAACTTACACATGGAACCTAAAAAACAAAATAAATGAATAAACAAACAAACTAAACATACTCTTAAACACAGGGAACAAACTGGTAGTTGCCAGAGGGGAGTGGAGGTGGGTAGCTGGGTAAAATAAGTAAAAGGGATTAGGAGGTACAATCTTCCAGTTATAGAATAAATAAAACATGGAGATGAAAAGTACAGTACAGGGGCACCTGGGTGGCTCAGTCGTTAAGCGTCTGCCTTCGGCTCAGGTCATGATCCCAGGGTCCTGGGATCGAGCCCCGCATCGGGCTCCCTGCTCCGCGGGAAGCCTGCTTCTCCCTCTCCTATTCCCCCTGCTTGTATTCCCTCTCTCGCTGTGTCTCTCTCTGTCAAATAAATAAATAAAATCTTAAAAAAAAAAAAAAGTACAGTACATGGAATAAATACAGTAACACTGTAATAATGTTGTATGGTGACAGATGGTCACTATACTTACCATGGTGAGCACTGAGTAATGTACAGAATTGTCAAATAACTATGTTGTACACCTGAAATTAATTTATCATTATATGTCAACTATACTTCAATAATTTAAAAATTATTAAATATTATAAAAGGATGGGTGCTGAATTTTGTCAAATTACATCTCAGCATATATGGAGATGATATAATGAAGTTTTCCCTTTTCATTAGTAACATGACTATATTAATACATTTTCTAATATTAAACAATACTTGCTGATATGAATTCCATTTGCATCTGATTAGCATATTAGGTCTTTTCATGAGTTTCTTGTTTATAATAATATTGAAGATTTCTACATTTATAATCTTAAGTAAAAAAAGGTCCTTTTTTTTCCTGTATGATATTGTCTAATTTTGCTGTCAGTGAAATGCCTTCATACAAACAATCTGGAAGGACTCCTTCTATCTCTGTGCTCTACAGCCCTTTAAAAAGTATCAAAACACACTAGGGTTACTTTAAAAACTTGTAGAAAGGATAAAGGAAAACATACACACACACACACACACACACACACACACACTGGGGAAATAATGTGAGGGACTCATATCACAAAGAGCTGATTTCTATAATATATAAAGATTTCCAATATATCAATAAGAAAAAAAACAGCCAGTAAGTTTAGTAGGATGAAGGGCAAAGAACATAAACAGAAATTAGCAGGAAAAAAAGTATAAATGTCTCTTACATGCATAAAAAAAAATGCTCAACTGCATTTAATAACATAAGAAGGGAACAGTCAGAAGACACTGGCAAAATAAAATAATATCTGAACAGGTTGGAAAAGTGTGGGGAAAGAGACAATCTTATTGCTGGTGGGAATATAAACTAGTATAATGTTGGTAGAGCAGTCCGCAACAATCTAAAAAATATAAAAATACACATGCCCTTTTGTACCAGCAATTCCAATTCTATAAATTTATCCGACAGATTTAGTCCTGTGTGTGTGACATGAAATATTAAAATAACTCATAATTATTGAGTGCTCGCTGCGTGCCACTGACTATTCAAGCCCTTTATAAATATTAGCTAATGTAAGTCTCCTAATATCTCTCTGAGATAGGAATAATTTTCTCTTTTTACAGCTGAATATATGAAGGTATGGGAAGGTAGAATAACTTTCGTAAAATGAAACGTGGTAAGTACTGGATATGAATATGAAAGACAGATGGTCTAGCTCTAGTTTTCCATGCTTTTTGCCAATATCATGTACTGCCTCTCAAAACGTGCAAGGATATTCATTGTGGTATTGTATGCAACAGCTATGTACCACAAACAGACGTCTATTGGTAGTAGACTAAATAAATTATAGTGCATGCAAATAGTGGAATACATGCAGCATTTAAAAATAAAAAAAGAACATCAAAGCTCTTTTAGGAACTGATACGGAAGGATCTCTAATAGATATTAGGTGAAGAGAGCAAACTACAGAACAGTGTGTACATTATATTACTATATATGTAGAAATAGAATGAAACAATATTATACACACATAATCACATACGGTTTTTCATGCATGGAGTATCTCCAGAAAGATACACAATTAATTGCCAACATTGGTTACCTGTGAAGGAAAATGGCTGGCTGGGAGACATGAGTGGAATGGGAACTTACTTTTCAATTTTGTACATTGTGCACATTTATCCGGTCAATACAGATAAATAATTTCAAAAACAAAATGGAAGGTAAAAAATAAAAGAAAAAAAAATGCCATTATCTACTTCTTTTATTTATTTTATGTATAGGTCTTTCACACAAGATTTTTTTTTTTTAATTTTTAAAAAAGATTTATTTATTTATTTATTTGAGAGGGAAAAGAGAGATCATGAGCCCAGGTGGAGGTGCAGAGGGAGAGGGAGAAGCAGGCTCCCCATGGAGCAGGGAGCCTGATGCTGGGCTTGATCCCAGGACCCTGAGATCATGACCTGAGCCGAAGGCAGATGCTTAAACGACTGAGCCACCCAGGCACCCCACAAGATTTTACTTGAAGAAATTATTCCATGGCTACCACAAGTTTGAAAAGCACTGGAACAAAGAATGACTAATAAAACCTTAATGTTCACAGTAAATATGCAAGAATTAAAATTTATAGAAAGTAGTTTGTCATACCTGATATGTGCATTACAGTATCTTTTGGCATACTCCGTCCATGTTCCAAATTTTTGTGGAAAGAGAGCTTCAATCTGCATGAAAAGCTGTAACAATACAAGTGTTCTCAATATGTTGCAACATTTTCAAGTAAATATTATTACTATGATAAATCTAGTTAAAAAAATAGTGGAGTAAAAAAGAAAATCCAGGGGCGCCTGGGTGGCTCAGTTGGTTAAGCGACTGCCTTCGGCTCAGGTCATGATCCTGGAGTCCCAGGATCGAGTCCCGCATTGGGCTCCATGCTCAGCAGGGAGCCTGCTTCTCCCTCTGACCCTCCTCCCTCTCATGCTCTCTCTCTATCATTCTCTCTCTCTCTCAATAATAAATAAATAAAAATCTTTAAAAAAAAAAATTAGTTAAAAAAAAAAAAAAGAAAATCCACCTCTTCTTTCTCAGCCTCCTCCCTTTCTTCCATCCACCCATCTCTGCCATCCTATTCTTCAGGGGTAACTGATACACTTTTCTCTAAAATACATTTACATATTTTGTATGCCTATATAGGGATATGTATATATTCTCTTTCATTCACATGAAGATGCTATTATACATATAAAACCAGGATTCTGTCCCCTAAAACATGTCTTAGACATCATTAGAGTACATATATATCTATTTTTACTTCGTTTAAAAAATTATCTAAGCAATGGTATTACTATAATAAAGTACCATTTAAAGGCTCATAGCACCCATTATCATATAGAAGTACTGTAAAATATTTAAACAGTCTCCTAATCATGGACCTATAGGCTGTTTCTAGCTTTTATACAATTATATAAGTTAATAACTTTAGGTAAGTCTATGTGTGTGTATGTGTGCTTATATATATGTAGGTGTAAGTAGAATATCTACATCTCATCTATCAATCATTTATCTATTTATCCATCTATCCATCCACCTACCCACCCACTCGCCAATTGGTATTTCCATTAGATGAGTCTGTAGGATATATTTTTAGAAATGAAATAGGTGTGTTTAAGATATATGCTTTTTGAAGTTTGATGGATATTACTGTTCCACTGTAAAAAGCAAGTCCCATAAGTAGTATCATGAAATCTTTTCATTTTTATAACTTTGATACGCTGCACATAGTGGTGTCTCATTGTTATTTTAGTATACATTTTTAAAACAGCTACTTTAGTTAGAAATAATTCATATACCACTCCCATTATTCACACTTTTAAAGTGTACAATTCAGTGGCTCTTAGTATATTCACAAAATGCCTCAATCACCACTATCTAATTCTTAAATATTTTTATCACTATAGACAGGAACGCCATACCCATTACTAGTCATTTCCCATTCTCTCCCTCAATCCTGGCAACCACTAATCTGATTCCTATTTCCATTACTTCGCCTTTCTGGATATTTCACATAAACAGAATCATACAATATGTAGCCTCTGTGTCCGACTTCATTCACTTAGCATAATGCTTTCAAGGTTCATCCATGTTGTAGAATGTATCAGTATTTCATTCCTTTTTATGGCTGCATTTTCATTATCCATTCATCAGTTATGGACACTGGCTTCTTACTACTTTTTGGATATTATAAATACTACTACTATGAACATCTGTATACAGTTTTTTTGTGTGTGTGAACATATGTTTTCAGTTTTTTGTGTGTAAACTTAAAAAATGGAATTGCTACATCTATGGTAATTCTATTTTTAACTTTCTAAGTAATTGCCAGTGTGTTATCCAAGGATTGAAATTTATAGCTGTATATGTCTCCATTAAAAAAGAAAAAAGATCTCATGGGACACCTGAGTGGCTCAGTCAGTTAAGCGTCTGCCTTCGGCTCAGGTCATGATCCCAGGGTCCTGGGATCGAGCCCCATGTCAAGCTCTCTGCTCAGCAGGGAGCCTGCTTCTCCCTCTCCCTTGCCCTTCACTTGCTAGTGCTCTCTCTCTCTGTCAAATAAATAAATAAAATCTTAAAAAAAAAAGATCTCAAATCAATAATCTAACTTTCCCCCTTAAGACATTGGGAAAGAAGGAGTACACAAAATGCAAAACAGACAGAAGGAGTAACATAATAAAGACTAGAATAGAAATAAACAACATAGAGATTGGAAAAACAACAGAAAAAATAATCAATGAAACCAAATATTGGTTTTGATAAGAACGAGAAAATTGACAAAATTTTAGCTTACATTAACCAAATTAAAAAAGAGAGAAAAGACTCAAGTTACTAAAATCACAAATAAAGGAGGGAACATTACTATCAACCTCACAGAAACACAAAGGATTATAAGGGAATATTATGAACAACTGTATGCTAATATCTTAGATACCTTAGAAAAAATGGGAAAATTCCTATAAAGATACGTATCAAAATTGCTCAAGAAGAAATATACAATTGAATAGACATAATATTCAGTGAAGAGACTGAATGATTAATTTAAAAACTATCCACAAAGAAAAACTCAGGCCCAGAAGGGTTCACCACTAAGTTCTACCAAACATTTAAAAAGAAGTAATACCAATGTTTCACAAACTCCTCTTAGAAACAGAAAAGGAGAGAATACTTCCCACCTCATTCTATGAAACCACTACTGCCTTGACACCAAAACCAAAGATATAACAATAAAACTACAGATCACTATTTTTGTGAACATACACACAAAAATCATCAACAAAATAGAGCAAACTGAATCCAGGAACAAATAAAAAGGATGACATCCAGTCAAGAGAGATTTATCATGGAACGTAAAGTTGGTTTAACATCTGAAAATCAATGAACATAATACACTCTTACCAATAGCTGTCTCCCAAGCCTGGCTTACTAATCAGTAATAAAACTGGCTACTCTATGTTGAGTGCTTACCATGTGCCAGGGCACATAGCAAGATACTTTCAAACCAGTATTTCCTTTAATTTTTAAACCCTACAAGACAAAAAGTACATTTTTTTTCTGTGACTCAGTGTTCATTAATGGAAAGGGCTTCTCTAGGTTACAATGACCCTTATAGACTCATAAGAATTTCAACTGTCGGGCGCCTGGGTGACTCAGTTGGTTGAGCGACTGCCTTCGGCTCGGGTCATGATCCTGGAGTCCCTAGATCGAGTCCCGCATTGGGCTCCCTGCTCAGCGAGGAGCCTGCTTCTCCCTCTAACCCTCCTCCCTCTCATGTACTCTCTCTCTCTCTCATTCTCGCTCTCTCAAATAAATAAATAAATCATTAAAAAAAAAAAAAAAGGGTGCCTGGGTGGCTCAGTTGGTTAAGCGACTGCCTTCGGCTCAGGTCATGATCCTGGAGTCCCAGGATCGAGTCCCGCATCAGGCTTCCTGCTCGGCAGGGAGTCTGCTTCTCCCTCTGGCCCTCCCCCCTCTCATGCTCTCTCTCTCTCAAATAAATAAATAAAATCTTTAAAAAAAAAAAAAAAAAAGAATTTCAACTGTCATTTCTTCCTCCCAACCCTTTACTCCATACTCTACATAGCTCTTAAGAGTGGTAAAGCTAAATGGGGGTATCAAACAAATGCCTTATTTCTCCATGCAAGTAGTTATTCTACCTGATCTGAACAGAAGTTCAGATACCTATACCTTCCCAGACCACGGATCTTTTTTTTTTTTTTTTTAACATTTATTTATTTATTTTAGAGAGAGAGTGCAAGTACGGATAACAGCAGAGTGAGAGGGAGAGAGGGAGAATCTCGGGTAAACTCTGTGCTCAGTGTGGAGCCTTAAGCAGGGCTCATCCCACGACCCCGAAATCATGATCTGAGCCAAAACCAAGAGTCTGACGCTCAACTGACTGAGCCACCCAGGCGCCCCCAAAACATGTATGTTGAAGTACAAGAGAAACAGGAAGAAGTTCTGTAAGGCAATTCAAAAGATACAAAATAGATTAAACTCCAATCTTAAATTATATCCTTATAATGTCAAACAAACTGGATAAATGAAGACTAAAACCACATAAGAATCATAAGAAAACAAATGTGATGAATATTACAAATGTATACTAAATATGAAAACCTTATACTGAAAGTAAAAACTATTTTTTTATATACATGTACAAGCACAGGTAAGGTTCACATGTAAACAGAGAAAACAGTCATATAAAAGATATATTTAATCATTAATAGCCATCTAGAAATTCCAAATGATTATTTTTGGTGAAAGATTTTTTTTAAGCCAAAATTTAAGGATTTTAATACCTCTTCAGGCCTTCCCAAAGCTGGAGTTCCTGTAAGAAGAATGGCTCGTTTGGCTTTCTGTACTATTGGCAATAAAATCTTGCTGCGGGTTGCATTCCTGGACTTCATGTAGTGTGATTCATCCACTATAACTACGTTGAATTTCTGATTATTCAATGCATCTACCAAAGTCTCTGCATCTGTGGTTAAAAGACCATAACCCAGAACTGTCACTTTGCTGGTTGATATTCTCCTAGAAAAGAAAAAAAAATCCATGTAATTTCAAAATATTTCAGTAACCAAGTTATCATAAACAACACAACTCTTCAGAAGAAGGAAAATAAGAGGAAAAATAAAAGGGATGGTATTACATTGCTAAAACTCAATTTCTCTTAAGATTTTAGTTTTCAGGTATGATTAAGCAGAATCCAAAATTTAAAGGATAACTAAAACCAAATACTTGGTTAAATGGTCTTTGGGAGAGTTTGACAACCACCAAGCCACATTTTACTAGGATAAGGACATTACTCTCTAAGAATATTTATTTCCAGGCATCTAGAATCATGGATAAAGTGGATACACAAATATTAACTGAGTATTCATTGAAGCCTTCCCACAAAGAGGACAGCAGTATTTTTCAAGCCAGGTGCTACTGGAATTTTGAAGACAATACTTAGTATTGCAGGGCTGTCCAGTGTACTGCAAGGCATTTCATATTCCTGGACTGTCACATTAAAGGCCAGCAGAGTGCTTGAAATTGTGACAATAAAAATTCACTCGCTGACGGGTGATCCAAAGCATGGGAAAGAGGAGAGGAGGATACAACTTTATGCAGACAAACACTGGCCTGAAGAGATTGTTCATATTTTGAACTACTTAATTATTCACACATCTATAGTATTCTTTACTATGTTGTAATGAAATTATTCATGTACATATTTATCTCCCTTGCTACCTCATAAAACTGATGAGGACAAAGAATGTATCTTATTCAGCTTTGTATATATAGTGATAGGCTCCTAACCAGTTTGTAGAATGAAATAACTGGACAAATAAATGCATTAATAATAAAACACATTACTTTTGCATTTTCTGTATCACCAGTAAAAATATACAGGATAGAGTCAATCTTCTGCAGTTCCCTACCCTCTAAGAGAAATGGCAGAGCTCCTAAATAGCACAACACAACGATACAACAATTTCATTTAAAAATTTTTTTCAATTTATTTTTTAAATTTTAATTCCATTATAGTTAACAACAGTGTTATATTAGTTTCAGGTACATAATATAGTGATTCAACAATTCCATATATCACCCAGTAACCATCAAGGTAAGATTACCCTTAATCCCGTTCACCTCTTTCATTCATGCACCCCACCCACCTCCCCTCTGATAAGCATCTATTTGTTCTCTACAGATAGGAGTCTGTTTCTTGGTTTGTCTCTTTTCTGCTTGTTCATTTGTTTTGTTTCTTAAATACCACATACAAGTGAGATCATATGATATTTGTCTTTCTCTGATTGGCTTATTTCACTTAGTATTATACTCTATAACACTGCAGGTTGGTGTAAATGGCAAGATTTCATTCTTTTTTATGGCTGAATAGTATCCCATTTTGTATATACCACATCTTCTTCATCCATTCATCTGTCAATGGACACTTGGGCTGATTCCATAATTTGGGTATTGTATATAATGCTGCAAAAAAATAGGAGTGCATATATCCTTTGGAATTAGTGTTTTCACATTCTTAGGGGAATACCCAGTAGTGTGATCATATGACAGTTCTTTTTTTTTTTTTTTAATTTAAATTCAACTTAGTTAACATATAGTATAGTATTGGTTTTAGGAATAGAATTTATTGATTCATCACTTACATATAACACCCAAGTGCCCTCTTTAATGCCCATCACCCATTTAGCACATTCTCCCAGACACCTCCCCTCCCTCAACCCTTAGTTTCTTGTCTATAGTTAAGAGTCTCTTATGGTTTGCTCCCTCCCTGTTATCTTATTTTATTTTTCCTTTCCTTCCTCTGTGTTCATCTGTATTGTTTCTTAAATTCCACATGAGTGAAATCATACAGTATTTTTCTTTCTCTGACTGACTTATTTCGCTTACCATAATATACTCTAGTTCCATCCACGTTGTTGCAAATGGCAAGATTTCATTCTTTTAGATTGCCAAGTAATAGTCCATAGTTTATGTATACCACATCCTCTTTATCCATTCATCAGTCAATGGACATTTGGGCTCTTTCCATATTTTGGCTATTCTTTTTTTTTTTTTTTTGACAGAGAGAGATAGCGAGAGCAGGAACACAAGCAGGGGGAGTGGGAGAGGGAGAAGCAGGCTTCCCGCTGAGCAGAGAGCCCAACGTGGGGCTCGATCCCAGGACCCTGGGATCATGATCCGAGCCAAAGGCAGACGCTTAACGATTGAGCCACCCAGGCACCCCATAATTTGGCTATTCTTGATAGTGCCATTATAAAGTTGGGGTGCATGTGCCTCTTTCAATCAGCATTTTCGTACCCTTTGGATAAATACCTAGTAGCGCAATTGCTGGGTTGTAGGGTTATTCTGTTTTAACTTTTTGAGGAACCTCCATACTGTTTTCCAGAATGGCTGCACCAGTTTGCATTCCCACCAACAGTACAAAAGGTTCCCCTTTCTCCGCAACCTCGCCAACATCTGTTGTTTCCTGAGTTGTTCATTTTAGCCATTCTGACAGGTGTGAAGTGGTATCTCATTGTGGTTTTGATTTGTATTTCCCTGATGATAAGTGATGTTGAGCATTTTTTTATATGTCTATTAGCCATCTGGATGTTTTCTTTGGAAAAGTGTATTCATGTCTTCTGCCCAATGCTTAACTGACCATTATTTGTCTTTTGGGGTATTAAGTTTGATAAGTTCTTTATAGATTTTGGATACTAGCCCTTTATCTGATATATCATTTGCAAATACCTTTTTCCATTCCATCAGTTGCCTTTTAGTTTTGTTGATTTTTTCCTTTGCCGTGCAGAAGCTTTTATTCCTTTGCTGTGCAGAAGATATTTATTTATTTATAACACCGGCTGAACCAGTACTATACTGAACAACAGTGGTGAGGATGGACATCCCTGTTGTGTTCCTGATCTTAGGAGAAAAGCTCTCAGTTTTTCCCCACTAAGGATGATACTACCTGTGGGTCTTTTGTATATGACCTTTATGATCTGGAGGTATGTTCTTTCTATCCTTACTCTTTTGAGGATTTTCATTAAGAACGGATGCTATGTTGGGTCGCCTGGGTGGCTCAGTCGTTAAGCGTCTCCCTTTGGCTCAGGTCATGATCCCAGGGTCCTGGGATCGAGCCCCGCATTGGGCTCCCTGCTCGGCAGGAACCCTGCTTCTCCCTCTCCCACTCCTCCTGCTTGTGTTCCCTCTCTCGCTGTGTCTCTGTCAAATAAATAAATAAAATCTTAAAAAAAAAAAAAAAAGAAAGGATGCTATGTTTTGTCAAATGCTTTCTCTGCATCTCTTGAGAAGACATATTGTCTTACTCTTCATTAATATAATCATGTTGATTAATTTGTGGATATTGAACTATCCCTGTAGCCTAGAAATAAATCATACTTGATTATGATGAATAATCCTTTTAATGTACTGTTGGATTCAATTAGCTAGTCTCCTGTTGAGAATTTTTGCATCCATGCTCATCAAGGATACTGGTCTGTGATTCTCCTTTTTAGTGGGGTCTTTGTCTTATTTTGAAATCAAGGTGATGCTGGCCTCATTTAATGAGTTTGGAAGTTTTCCCTCCATTTCTATTTTTGGAACAGCTTCAGAAGAATAGGAATTAATTCTTTAAATGTTTGGTAGAATTCCTCAGGGAAGCCATTCAACTTTGGACTCTTGTTTGTTGGGAGATTTTTGATTACTGATTCAATTTCTTTCCTGGTTATGGGTCTATTCAAATTTTCTATTTCTTCCTGTTTCAGTTTTGGTAGTTTATATGTTTAGAAACATAATGGAATGTGTCCATTTCTTGCAGATTGCTCAATTTTTTGGCATATAATTGCTCATACTATTCTCTTACAATTGTATTTCTGCAGTGTGGTTGTGATCTCTCCTCTTTCATTCATGTTTTTATTTATTTGGGTCCTTCCTCTTTTCTTTTTGGATAAATCTAGGTAGGTGTTTCTCAATTTTATTAATTCTTTCAAAGAACCAGCTTCTAGTTTCATCGATCTGTTCTACTGTTTGTTTGTTTTTTTTAATTTCTATATCATTTATTTATGTTCTAATCTTAATTACTTCCCTTCTTTTGTTGGTTTTAGGTATTATTTGCTGGTCTTTTTCCATCTCCTTTAGGTGTAAGGTTAGGTTTTGTATTTGAGGCTTTTCTTGCTTCTTGAGGAAGACCTTCCCTCTTAGGACTGCCTTTGCTATATCCCAAAGGTTTTGGACTGTTGTGTTTTCATTTTAATTTGCTTCCATGTATTTTTTAATTTCTTCTTTAATTTCCTGGTTAACTCATTCATTCTTTAGTAGGATGTTCTTTAACCTCCATGTATTTGTGGTCTTTCCAAATTTTTACTTGTTGTAAGCTTCATAGTATTGTGGTCTAATATATGCATGGTATGATCTCAGTTTTTTTGTACCCATTAAGGCCTGAGTTGTGACCCAGCATGTAATCTATTCTGGAGAATGATCCATGTGCACTCAAAAACAATGTGTATTCTGCTGCTTTAGGATGAAATGCTCCGAATATGTTTGTTAAGTCCATCTGGTCCAGTGTGTCATTCAAAGCCCTTGTTTACTTGTTGATCTTCTGCTTAGATGATCTGTCTGTTGTTGTGAGTGGGGTGTTAAAGTCCATTATTAATGGGGCACCTGGATGGCTCAGTTGGTTAAGTGGCTGCCTTCAGCTCAGGTCACAATCTCCGGACTGAGATCGAGCCCCACGTTGGTTGGATTCCCTGCTCAGTGGGGAGTCTGCTTCTCCCTCTCTCTCTGCTGTTCCCCTTGCTTGTGTGCTCTCTCTTTTAAATAAATAAAATCTTTAACAAAAATAATCCCCTATTATTATTGTATTATCAATGAGTTTAAGTTTGTTATTAACTGATTTATAGAATTGGCTGCTCCCAAGTTGGGGGCAAAAATATTTACAATTGTTAGATCTTCTTGTTGGATAGACCCCTTTATTATGAAGTGTCCTTCTTCATCTCTTGTTACAGACATTGGTTTAAAATCTAGTTTGTCTGATATAAGTATGGCTACTCCAGCTTTATTTTGATGTTCATTAGTATGATAGATGGTTGTCCATCCCCTCACTTTCCATCTGGAGGTGTCTTTGGGTCTAAAACGAGTCTCTTGTAAGCAGCATATCAATGGGTCCTGTTTTTTTTAACCACTCTGATACCCTGTGTCTTTTGACTGGAGCATTGAGTCCATTTACATTCAGAGTAGTTACTGAGAGATATGGATTTACTGCCATCATATTACCAGTAAAGTTCCTGTTCCTGTGGATTGTGTCTGTTCCTTTCTAGTCTTTGTTGCTTTTCATCTCTCCTTCCTGCTCAAAGGGTCCCCTTTAGTATTTCTTGCAGAACTGGTTTAGTGTTCATGAACTCCTTTGGTTTTGCTTGTCTTAGAAACTCTACCTCCTTCTATTCTGAATGACAGACATGCTGGATAAAGTATTCTCATCTTCATATTTTTCTCATTTAGTATGTTAAATATATTATAACACTCCTTTCTGGCCTGCCAAGTTTCTGTGGACAGGTCTGCTGCTACCTACCCTTGTAGGTTAAGGGCCTTTTGTCCATAGCTGCTTTCAGAATTCTCTATCTTTGAATTTTGCAAGCTGCACTATGATATATCTTGGTGTTTACCTGTTTTTACTGACTTGAAGGGTAGCTCTCTGTGTCTCTTAGACTTGAATGCCTGTTTCCTTTCCCAGATTAGGGAAGTTCTCAACTATAATTTGTTCCAATAAACCTTCTGCCCCCTTTTCCTGCTCTTCTTTTTCTGGGACCCCTGTGGTACGGATATGATTGTGCTTTGTGGAGTCACTGAGTTCTCTAAGTCTCAATTCATGATCTAATAGTTTTATTTCCCTCTTTTATTCATTATTTTCCACAATTTTATCTTCTATATCACCTATTCAATCCTCTGCTTCTTCCACCCTCATTGTAAGTACATCTAGTCAGTTTTGAATCTCAGTTGTAGCATTTTTTATTTCGGCCTGACTAGTTTTTAGGTGTTTTATAGCTACAGCCAGGGTTTCTCTGGTGTCTTCTATGTTTCTTTCATGCCCAGCTAGTATTCTCATGACTGTTCTAAATTCTTATTCAGATATATTGCTTATATCTGTTTTGATCAAATCCCGGCTTGTGATTTCTTTTTGATCTTTCTTTTGGGGAGAATTCCTCCATCTTGTCATTTAGGTTTCTGTATTTTGCATATTATGAAAACTTGTTATGTTTCCTGCTCCTGAGAGTAATACTATATTAAGAAGGGGTCACACACTGTCCAGGGCCTGGCATGTCAGGAAATGTTTCTGGTGTATGCTGTGTGTGCTGTGCTGTTGTGCTTTGGCTGCTCATTCCCACAGATCAGTCCTCTACAGAGTTCCTCCTTGCTTGCAGTGGGGAGTGTCTGGACCTTTAACTAGGTGTGCTTTGATTTATTTGTTAAGATAAGCCAGATTTAAAAACGGGGGGGCGCCTGGGTGGCTCAGTTGGCTGGGAGTCCGACTCTTAGTTTTGGCTCAGGTCATGATTTCAGGGTTGAGGAATCAAGCCCCGTGTTGGGCTCCCTGCTCAGCAGGGGGCTTGCTTGGGTTTTACTCCCTCTGCCCCTCCCCCTGTTTGCACACACTCTTTCTAAAATAAATAAGTAAATCTTTAAAAAAAAGCCTGATCCAAAAAAATGAGAAAAGGAAACAAACCAATAAACTATAAGCCTGATACCAAAGAAAAAAGAAAAAAAAATAAGATAAAAGAAAGAAAATATAAAAAATTTAAAAATTAAAATGAAGAACTAAGGAAAAAATAAAAATAAATAAAAAAAAAAGCCTGGTCTTATTTCCACCACAACTGAAGCTGACATTTTGGAGCACTTTGGTGTTGAGTTGTATAAGTTCTTTATTTTTTTTGGATTCTATTCCTTAATCACACAGGTCATTTGCAAATGTCTTCCCATTCAGTAGGCTGCCTTTAGATTTACTGATGCTCTCCTTAACTGTGCAGAAGCTTTTTATTTTGATGTAATCCCAATAGTTTATTTTTGCTATTTTTCCCTTGCCTCAGGAGACATATCTAGAAAAAAGTTGCTACAGCTGATGCAGAGAAATTATTGCCCGTGCTCTCTTGGAGGATTTTTATGGTTTCGGGTCTCATGTTTAGGTCCTTAATCCATTTTGAGTTTATTTTTGTGTATGATGTAAGAAAGTAGTCCAGTTTCAGGGTGCCTGGGTGGCTCAGTCGGCTAAGCATCTGCCTTCAGCTCAGGTCATGATCCCAGAGTTCTGGGATCGAGTCCCGCATCAGGCTCCTTGCTCAGTGGGGACCCTACTTCTCCCTCTGCCTGCTGCACCCCCTGCTTATGCTCTCTTTCTCTGTCAAATAAATAAATAAAATTTTTAAAAATTTTTTAAAAAAGAAAGTAGTCCAATTTCATTCTTTTGCATGTTGCTGTCCAGTTTTCTCAACATAATTTGTTGAAGATACTGTCTTTTTCCCATTGCATATTCTTGCCTCCTTTGTCGAAGATTAATTGATCATATAATTATGGGTTTATTTCTGGGTTTTCTATTCTGTTACATTGATTGATGTGTGTCAATTTTTGTGCCAGTACCACACTGTTTTGATTACTACAGCTTTGTATTATAACTTGAAGTCTGGAATTATGATGCCTACAGTTTTGTTTTGTTTTTTTCAAGATTGCTCTGGCTATTCAGGATCTTTTGTGGGTCCAAATAAAATTTAGGATTGTTTATTCCAGTTCTCTTAAAAATGCGGTTGGTATTTTGATAGGGATTGCATTTATTGTATAGATTGCTTTGGGTAGTAAAGACATTTTAACAATATTTGTTCTTCAAATCCATGAGGAGAGAATGTCTTTCCATTTCTTTGTGTTGTCCTCAATTTCTTCCATCAATGTTTTATAGTTTTCAGAGTACAGGTTTTTCACCTCTTTGGTTAAGTTTATTTCTAGGTTCTTACTATTTTTGGTGCAACTATAAATGGGATCGTTTTCTTGATTTCTCTTTCTGCTGCTTCATTATTAGTGTACAGACATGCAATAGATTTCTGTACATTTTGTGTCTTGTGATATTACTGAATTCATTTATCAGTTCTAGTAGTTTTTTGGTGGAGTCTTTATAGTTTTATATATAGCATATCATGTCATCTGCAAATAATGAAAGTTTTACTTCTTCCTTTCCAATTTGGATGCCTTTTTGTCTGTTTGCTGTGGCTAGGACTTTCTGTACTATGTTGAATAAAAAAGTGAGAATGGATATCCCTGTCTTGTTCCCGACCTTAGAGAAAAGCTCTCAGTTTTCCCCATTAATGATGATGTTAGCTGTGGGTTTCTCATATAAGAACTTTATTATGTTGAGGTATGTTCTCTCTAAACTTACTTTGTTGAGGGTTTTATCATGAATGAATCTTGTAGTTGTCAAATGCTTTTCTGCATCTATTAAAATGATCATATGGTTCTTATCTGTTCTCTTAGTGATGTGATGTAATGTAACATGTTGACTGATTTATGAATACTAAACCATCCCTGCATTCTGGAAATAAATCCCAATGGATCCTGGTGAATGATTTAAAAAAAATATATTGTTGGATTTACTTTGCTAGTATTTTTTTTTTTTTTTAGGATTTTGCATCTATGTGCATAAGGGATATTGGCATGTAGTTCTCTTTTGGTGGTCTTTTTTCTGGTCTTGGTATCATGGCAATGGTGACCTAATAGAATGATTTGGAAGTTTTCCTTACTTTTCTGTTTTCTGGAATAGTTTGAGAAGAATAGGTATTAATGCTTCTTTAAATGTTTGGGAGAGGGGTTCCTGGGTGGCTCAGTGGTTAAGTGTCCAACTCCTGATTTCGGCTTGGGTTGTGATCTCAGGGTTGTGGGATCGGGCCCCATGTTGGGCTTCACACTGAGCATCAAGCCTGCTTGGTATTCTTTCTCTCCCTCTCCCTCTGTCCCTCCACCGCTCTGCCCCCAGCTTGCATACTCTCTCTCTCTCAAATAAATAAATAAATCTTAAAAAAAAAAAAAAAAGAAATGTTTGGTAGAATTCTACTGTGAATTGATCTGCTCCTGGACTTTTGTTTGAGTTTTTGAATACTGATTCAAATACATTGCTGGTAACTGGCCTGTTCAAATTTTCTATAATCTCTTGTAATCTTATGTATTTCTGGAGTGTTGGTTGTTATATCTCCTTTTTCATTTCTGATTTTTTAAATTTAAAACCTCTCTCTTTTTATGAGTCTTTGTTTGTTTTCAAAGTATTATCTCCATTTATTATTTTTTTTCCAAAGAAGAGTTTTTCTTCAGTCTTGAATGTCTTAGCTCCTCACATGGGCTTTGGTGGTAGTCACACACACAGATCTAAATTGGGATGGGGGTGTTCAGTTCTTCTGTGCTTCAGGAGAGCGATTCCTGACTACCTTGCTGTGCATCGTACAACTCACACAGTAATATAGTTTCACATACAGCTTGGGGAGAACACAGGCATTGAAGATACTTGCTTTGGAAATGTCCCTGACAATGGTAGCCCTCTACTATGTTTTGAGTAACAAATTTCTTAATGGCTTTGTTCTTGGGCACACAACAGGCATAGTTGGTGCAGTGAAGAGTCTGCACATGGCTGTGGCCCTTTTTGGCACAATTATTCCTTCTTTTCTTGGTCATCTTGGAAGTGAGGACCCAAGAGAGGATGGATCACTGTGTTTTCATTTGCATTTCTCTCTTAGCAATTTTTTATTTCTTCTTTGACTTCTTGGTTGATCCATTTATTATTTAGGAACATGTTATTTAACCTCCATGTATTTGTGTTCTTTCCAGATTATTTGTTGTGGTTGATTTCTAGTTTCATAGTGTTGTGATCAGGAAAGATGCATGGTAGGATCTAGATCTTTTTGAAGTTGTTGAGACTTGTTTTGTGGTCTAATATGGGATCTATTCTGGAGAATGTTCCAAAGTGAACTTCAAAAGAATGTGTATTAAGCTGTTTTAGGATGGAATGTTTTGAGTATATCTGTTAAATCCATCTGGTCCAGTGTGTCATTCAAAGCCACTGTTTCCTTGTTGATTTCTGTTTGGATGATCTGTTTATTGACATAAGTGAGGTGTTAAAGACCACTACTATTATTGTACTACTATTGAGTAGTTCCTTTATTTTTGTTAATAAATATTTTATGTATTTGGGTGTTCCCACATTGTGTGCATAATATTAATAATTGCATGTTTTTCTTAATGTCAACTATATTTTAAGCCCTGGGTAAATCTAGCTAATATAGAGACTTAAAATTTTCTTTTTGTAGTCAAACACTAGGAAAGCTTTCAGAAGAAAAGTGTAGAATAAATATTAGTAACTTAGGTATACTGAGAACCATATACAGAAGACAAGGGCTTGAATGTCCACTGAGAACAGTCCATGCATAAGTGGCATATGCCAAAAGGAGTTACATGTATTTTTGGTAAATACATGTTGCCAGATATTGGTATATATCTAAAGTTGTTTCTTAAGCACTTGGAAGACACTGGCTAAGTTTTTCTTTCCCTAAGGTGACATCCTCGAGAAAAGTTATACTCTGGGTTGTAGTACTATCTAACAAATACCAAATGTTATCCAAATAAAAATATTTGCCTCTATTTAATTGTAGAACAATATTTCCTAAAAAATAAAGAAAACTATATGAACTAAATAAAAGATGATAGAAGATACATATTTTAAGAAAATTAAATGTAAACTTTCAGATAAAATATAGCTAACAAAAAGTGGCTATAAATGCCTCGGTTCATTCTACATTCTCTAAATCCTTAAGTCTTAAATTTTATATAGTTTTATTGAAGAAGAAGAAATTTATAATTATTGCCAACATTTTATTTTGACCATGCAAATACTGTCCAAATGTCCTTAGACCCATAAAAATATATTTTATAGAATTTTAGTTCAAAGGTCAAAAGAGAAAAGGCCTCCAACTATTTTTTCAGGACATTCACAAAGGCCAAAATTATTTCTACAAATAGTCTTTATGTTAACAATCCTAGAGAATACAATACAATAAAATCATAATAAAAAATGTAACTATTAACAGACATTTATTTCAAATATGTATATTGCCTTTTATTTGAGGCTCAGAAAGTGGTAATTTTGAACTTCTGGAAACATGAGAATTTGCAAAATTCACCTAGAAACACAATGTAACAAATTACTAATATTCAAATAGACTGGTTTATCCCAATGGCTAGAAAACAAATTTTAAAAACCCAGTAGCTATTTTATGATTTATTTTTGAGGAGATACTTCAAATAATCACAAAGTGAGTATATTCAATATAGAAAATATTAAAATTGTAAATGAATATAATAAAGAAAATAAAACTGGTTAATACTAATTTTGAGTTATATATAAAACTTGCATATTAACCAACAACTTGGAAAGCAAAATCTGCCATTGATGCAGACAATAAAAGCTCACAAGGTTCAAGTTAATCATTGAAAAGTTGGGAAATTTAATTTTCAACCCCCAAATCGTCAGCTTTAAGTATATTTAAAGTATATATAAAATAGATATATTACATAAATCTTCAAAAGTATACGTATTTACGTTTAAAAATATATCATAAAGGAATTTAACATCAAATATACTGTTGGGTTTTAGATAAATAATTCATATTTAAAAATGTAAAATAAAATTCTCCACACTATTCTCTTAGTTCTAAATTATGACTTATAGATTATACTTTATTCCAAACATCAGTATATACTAAATACATGCAAGGCTTTTTTTCTCCCCCTCTAATGATGAAAAAATCGTTCTTACCCCACGTCAGTTTTATTCTGAATAACATTGATACCTTCTGGACTCAGTTCTGGGATCCATTTCTCTATTTCTTCCATCCAGGGATATCTCAGAGATGAAGGGACCACTATTAAAAGAGGCCATTCCTCCTTATAGAAGTAAGCAATTGCAATTGCCTGGATTGTCTTTCCTAGACCCATCTAAAATAAAAATAAATTAAAAATACATAAATATATAAGTAAATGCTGAAATATTTTGAATGAAAATATTAATCAAACATTTACTTAAGAGTATTATCATCAAAATAATTTTCTAACGTAAAATCAATTGGATTACATAGTTAATAAAAAGCACAAGATTATGATGACCTTTAAAATTCATTAAGCAAATTATGTTATCTTCTAACCATTTGTGACTGGACTTAGAGACAAAATAACCTGTTATTTAAAATATTAGTTATATTGAATTCATATAACTTAATTTTATAAAGATGTATATGACCATTTATAAGTTCATCTCTTAGAGAGCACAAGGGTAAATGACTTACCTATACAACACAATATCATGTTATTTTAAAGCTAGAATAAGCCCTAAATCATGCACATCTTACAAAAGAAATAAGCATACAGTGGTTAAATTCTCTATTCAACTTAACATTAATTGAATGCAAAACTAGTGTGAGAGCCCAGGTCTCCGGTGTCTTCCCACTTAATTGTTTTCACACTTATATCATAATGCCCCATTTCTAAGCAGTACCCATTTAAAAAGTAGTTACTAAATCAATGTTTTTATTTTTATTTTTTAAAGATTTTTTATTTATTTGAGAGAGAGAGAATGAGAGAGAGAGCACATGAGAGGGGGGAGGGTCAGAGGGAGAAGCAGACTCCCTGCCGAGCAGGGAGCCCGATGCGGAACTCGATCCAGGGACTCCAGGATCATGACCTGAGCCGAAGGCAGTCGCTTAACCAACTGAGCCACCCAGGCGCCCTAAATCAATGTTTTTCGTGGTTTTGTTCCTAACAGCCAGAATACGAAGACAACCCAAATGTACTTCAACTGGTACATGGATAAAAACTGGGGTACATCCATGTAATAGAATACTATTTATCAATAAAAAGGGAGCAAACTATTGCTATACACAACACGTTGCATTTTGCTACATGAAAGAAGTCAAACTCAAAAGCAACATACCATATGATTCCATGTTTATGTCATACAGAAAACACATCAGAGTCGAGGAGTGGGAGGAGGAGAGCAGCATGAGGGAACTTTTGAGATGATGGAGCTGTTTTGTATTTTTATTGTGGTGATAGTTACATGTCTGTACACATTTGTCGACCTATAGAATTGCGCATTTAAAAAGGATGAATTTACCTAAAAGAGTGAATTACACCTCAATAACACTGACTTCTTTAAAAAAGTAGTTATTAGGGGCGCCTGGGTGGCTCAGTCGTTAAGCGTCTGCCTTCAGCTCAGGTCATGATCCCAGGGTCCTGGGATCGAGCCCCACACTGGGCTCCCTGCTCCGCAGGAAGCCTGCTTCTTCTCCCACTCCCCCTGCTTGTGTTCCCTCTCTCGCTATGTCTCTCTCTGTCAAATAAATAAATAAAATCTTTAAAAAAAAAAGTAGTTATTATTATGGATATAAGAGAGAGACTAAAAGATGTAAGGACTACTGACTTGATGTTTCAAAGAGAAAAAAGATATAGCTACCTAATACAGTTAATTTAAAATGAATTTTAAATGCTGAGCAAAATTAAAGAAGAGACAAAAAGGAAGTTTGGGATTTTTAGCAAGTCTCCACTAAGAAAATCTTGTTTTATGTATTTTTCATTAAACTACTGCTATTAACAATGACAAAAGTAATCCCAGAATATTCAAGCAAGCTAACATTTATATCAATCACACTCAGAAAGAGAAAACTAGTGTGAATTACTTAGGAAGATGTTCTTTTGATTGGAATAAAGACTGTCAAATGGAGACAAGGTAAATGAAATGTAGTAAGTGACTTTGTTTCTGACCTGGTGTTCAGTAAGTGCTCAGATATTTGAATCCATGAGTGAATTAATGAGTAAATAAAGATCAAGATTGTTAAATTCTGTGCGACAGGCAAAACCCAGGCAGAGAAAAAAACAGGAAGGAATACTGAAAAGATTTTAGTGCAAGAGCAGTATTATTAGCTAACATTTCAAAGTTCTGAGGCAAATCACATTCAAAAATAGAGCCAAAGCAGGGGCACCTGGATAGATGGGTGGCTCAGTCAGTTTAGCATCTGGCTCTTGATTACAGCTCAGGTCATGATCTCAGGGTTCTGAGAGTGAGCCCCGAGTTGGGCTCTGTGCTGGGTGTCACGGAGCCTGCTTAAGATCCTTTCTCTCCTTCTGCCCCTCTCCCGCAAAAAAGAAAAAAAAAAAAAAAAGCTAAAGCTAAGTCTAAAACCTTTAATGTATACAAATAACCTAAATGTCCATCAGTGGTTGAGCTGATAAAGAAGTCATGGTATATATATACAATGGAATATTATTTGAGAATAAAGGAAATCCTGCCATTTGCAACAACCTGAATGGAGTGTGAGGACATTATGCTAAGTGAAATAAGCCAGAGAGAGAACGATAGATACTGCATATATCATGTATACACAGAATCTTTGGACAAAAAAGAAAGAAAGCACCAAACTCACAGTAACAGAGAGTAAAAAAGTGGTTGCGGGGGCTAAGGGATAGGGAGAATAGGGAGAGGCTGGTAAAAGGGTACAAACTTTCAGCTGTAAGATGAATAAGGTCTGAGGAACTCATGGACAGCATTGTGACTACAGTTGATAACACAGTGTTGTATGATTGAGGTTTGGTGGGATGGTGGAACTAGGATGTTCTCAACAAAACAAAACAAAATGAAAAACCCAGAAAAGTATAGATATGTGCGATGAGTGATGTGTTAAATGTATAGGGGAAATCCTTTCACACTATATATGTGTGTCAGGTCATCATGATGCATACTTTATAGGTCTTGAAATTTGTTTTTCTGCTATACCTCAGTAAACCTAAAATTATAAAAAAATACTGGATATGTAAGCTTTTAATATTGAAACAAGATCCATTTGCAGATAAAAATCGTTTCCTATCTAGGGTGTGAAGAATAAAATTCTGGTTAAGTTAGGCAGGGCTTGGTAACTGGGTAACTTAGGAATATAGACACACATACACACACACAGCCTACATACTTTATTACAAAATTAAATCATTTTACAGCCTAATATTCTATATCTCTTTCTAAAGAAAGCATACAACCCCAACCTTTAGGCCTACACAGCCAAATTTAAGATTTATTTGATGGTAGTAGACCTAACCCTAAGAGAAATAAATAACTTTTACATAACTTAGTTTTATAAAACCAAACCTAAGGCAATTATGCACCAACATCTGGTATAATGACTGCTATATTTTCTTGTCCTCAAAAGCCCAACAATCCTCATAGCTGAACCCACTTAAACATCACTAGATTCTGGGACCAATATGATTCCAAGGCAGCAGAAATTTATAAATTACAGATGTTTCCTGGCTTGCTTATCCCTAACAACTATGACAAAGGAGCACAATTCCAGGAACTGAGCCATGGTCAATTCTGTGTGTGTAGACCATACCACCAAGTAACTCTGTGCCATAGCTATGGTTACCTGGCTTTGCTTCCTGCAGTGGGTTCATAGATCATTTTCTTAACTTCTATTTCTCTGGAAATAGGGGTCTGTTTGTTACCCTAATTTTCTGGAAAGTAGAAGTCTTTGTGCCTCAGATTCTATTACCGGATCTTTTGCTTGCTGCTCATCTTTTGCTTGCTGCTAAATTTACTTGGTGCCTGTCTACCTAGAATTTTGTGTATTTCATGTAGTGGGACTAACAGTTATCTCTGTGTTAACCTGCCAGGCACCTTAAATTAAATTTCCTAATATTGTCTGCTACTGATATCAGGGTCACAGGTTTTCAACAGGGATGTGTGGAAACAAAAACTGAAACAATAGGTAGGAAAAAGTTGGGAAAAGAGAAGTTATGGATTGAAAAAAGAGAGGGAACTGACAATAAATACAGGAAAGAATAAGAATAATCAAGATGTGCTGAAAAGCTAATCTCATTAAAAGTTTGAATTTATTTTTATTTTCTAGTTCCCTAATCCTGCTTTCTTGTATATTTGCTATATTACACCAAATGAATGTTTTTAATTCCAGATGTGTCATTTTTCAGCTCTAAAATGTACATCAGAATCTTTTAAAATATATTTTTAGATTCTTTTTAATAGATTAAATTCTCTATTGAAATTTTTTATCTATTCATTTCTGTTGTCCACCACTTCCTTGATTCTCTTGAATAAAAAAACACTGTTATTTTAAAATCTCTTTCTGATAACACCAATATCTGATCAACTGTGGACTCTATTACCTAATTTTCCTTTTGGTACTGTTTCTCAGCATCCCTTATATTTTTAATTGGATTCTAGAAAGTGATTGGTGAAGAAATTATAGAAGCTTTGGATGATATCTTCCCCCAAACAGAAATTAGGTTAAGTTTTCTTTTGGCATACAAATTGAGTAAGAGCAGATACCTCATTCCCTTTAAGTCTTGGTTTAGGCAAGTGTATTTCATATTTGCCCTTATTACTAGGGTATGGCCTTTACTACTAGGGGGTATACTTCTGGAGGTCACCACAAGCCCAAGCAGGGTATTTACCAAGATTTTTCTCCCTTGACAAGGCACAACTCTGATGTATGTCCTCAGCACCACAATAATGCTAAAATCTCTGCCTTGGTCTTTCTCCTCCAACTACAAATTTCTGCTGGGCTTTTTGGAGTCGCATCCTGGGCATGTACACTTTAAGAAATGGCCAATGATGTGAGGGTATATCTATGCAGATTTCTTGGGTCTTTCTCTCAAGTTACCTTCTCTCTGGGATTTTTCCCTTCATTTCCCAATGGTACAATGCATAGTTTGATAGCTATAGACAGAGTAGTCTCTGATACAAACCAGTTTAAGCAGCCTGTTTCAAATATGTGGCCTATGGCTTTAAGAAGAGAAAGAACTGAAGATACAGTGATCAATCTAGGCAGCTGAAGAAGAATGGAAAGTCAATTTGGGGAGCTATCAGTGTACTATTTCATTAAGTTTAGGAAATTCTAAATATTTTTTATTGTTCCCAGCTATCTTATCACATGATTTCTTAATAACATAAAAAAAATGACTGCCTTTTAAGAACTAAACTAATAAATTTTTTAAAAGTAAGTAAAAAATCAAGAAATAAGGAGCCATTTTAAAAAGAAAGAAAGATTCCCAAGCCAATGAGTCTTAAGTATAAGAAATGGAAGGATTAATTTAGCTAAGAAGGTAACATGTTGAATACAAGAATAAACAATGGGAGCAAAGCAAAGGGTATGATAAAAAGTCTGATTCCATTTTTAATGTTTGAATGCTGACAGCTTTTAAGCCCCATTAGTCCTCCTTACCCTCTTGCTCTAAATCCGGGCAAGCTGATAAGAAATGTGGGCATTACTTCCTTTAGCATCAGAGGGAAATTCAAAACCACAAAACCACAAAACCACAGCCCTTATGTTGAAAACCATGATCTTAGGCCAATTCCATGAACCCAATAAAAAACCAAGTCAGTCTCCTTTCCTTGTTCTCTCATGTGTCCTCTTACAGGCACAATTCAGTAGAAAATAAAATCTCATGGAACATCCTTGAATAAAACATGATTCAAACTAAAAGTATATGACTAAAATCTCATGCTCCCATTAAAGAAAGAGTGGATCACATAATACAGGAAAATGGAGTTCTAGATAAAATTTGTAAATAGGAAAATAATTGCTAGGACAATATTTTTACTATATATATATATATATATATATATATGAACTTTAAAAAAAATGTACTTATATTTCAAGTATTTTCCAAAGAATTAAAATAGCATAACATTCAATTATAAAACCAAAAACACTCTCAAATAATGTGGGTATAAAAAAGTAACTATACTCAATAGGTGGTTCAAAGTCTTTGGCTCTCACTACAAAAGAATTTGTTAAAGTAAAATGGTCCAGTGTTTCAAGATGATTAAGTCTAAATCAACTATTAAGAACCAAAGGCACAGGGGCACCTGGGTGGCTCAGATGGTTAAGCACCTGCCTTCAGCTCAGGTGATGATCTCCAGGTCCCTGCTCAGCAGGGAATCTGTTTCTCCCTCTTCCTTTGACTCTCCCCACTGCTCCTGCTCTCTCTCTCTCTCTCTCAGTCTCAAATGAAGAATAATAAAAAAAAAAGAACCAAAGGCATAACAACTATCTAGGTACTACATAAGAAGAATTAAATAGAATACTTTAACTTCAAATACACATTTTATCAATGTATTCAAAATAATAAATCACTATTTTATTTAGGAGAATTTGGATTTTCTAAATGTCTTATTCCACAAAATTAGTAAGAGAAATTAAACAATGATCTTAACTGACATAGAGAATTTCATTTTCTTCTTTTTTTTTTTTTTTTAAGATTTTATTTATTTATTTTGACAGAGAGAGATAGAGCAGGAACACAAGCAGGGGGAGTGCAGGCTTCCTGCCGAGCAGGGAGCCTGATGTGGGGCTCGATCCCAGGACCCTGGGATCATGACCTGAGCTAAAAAGAAGCTTAATGAAAAACAGAAGCTTAATGACTGAGCCACCCAGGCACCCCAGAATTTCATTTTCAATTTTTTGTATTGTGATGGCATTTATACAGTAAATGCATAAATCAGAAAATGCCTTCTGATTGAGAATTTTGTTTTGACTAGAAGTTTCCAATTAAAAAAAATTTTTTTTGGAAGTTTCCAGTTTTAAAGTTATAAGCAATTTGTATTTTTAGGGTAAGGATGTAGGTTCATCTTTAGAGTAGGTGATCAATTTGTTCTAGATGAGATTCCTTTAAAGAAGACTTTTAGATATGCAGACTTTAAATCTTAATGACAGACTGAATTGAGTAAAGAAACCCACATATAGAAATGTCAGACTGAAATCTTATATTCAATTATTTATTACTGTTAAGGAGATGTATGGTTTAGCAGAACTATTTCTGTATCCTTGTAGATTAAATTATATAGGCATACCTCATTTTACTTGATTTATGTAATTTGCAAATAGTGTTTTTTAAAAATAGAAAGTTTGGGGGCGCCTGGGTGGCTCAGTCGTTAAGTGTCTGCCTTCGGCTCAGGTCATGGTCCCAGGGTCCTGGGATCGAGCCCCGCATCGGGCTCCCCGCTCGGCGGGAAGCCTGCCTCTCCCCCCTCCACTCCCCCTGCCTGTGCTCCTCTCTCGCTGTGTCTCTCTCTGTCAAATAAATAAATAAACTCTTTAAAAAAAAAAAATAGAAAGTTTGTGGAAACTACATCAAGCAAATCTACTGGTGCCATTTTTCGAATAGCATTTGCTAATTTCATGTATCTGTGTCACACTTTGGTAATTCCTGCAATATTTCAAACTTTTTTATTATAATTATATTTGATTATGTGATCTATGATCAGGAATCTTCCATGTTACTATTATAATTGTTTTGGGGCACCACAAACCACACACATATAAGATGGCAAACTTAAATATTGTGTGTGTTCTGACTATTCCACTGACAAGCTGTTCCCCCATCTATCTCCCTCTCCTTAGACCTCTCTATTTCCTGAGACACAACAATATTGAAATTAGGCCAATTAACAATCCTACCATGGCCTCTAAGTGTTCATGCGAAAGGAAGAGTTGCATGTCTCTCACTTTAAATCAAAAACTAGAAATGATTAAGCTTAGTGAGGAAGGTATGTCAAAAGCTGAGAAAGGCCAAAAGCTGGGCCTCTTGTACCAAACAGTTGCCAAGTTGTGAAACATTCTTGAAAGAAATTAAAAATGCTACTTCAGGGAACACACAAACCATAAAAGAGCAAAAGAGCCTTTTTACTGATATGGAGAAGGTTTCAGTGTTCTGGATTGAAGAGCAAGCCAGCCACAACATTCCCTTAACCAAAGCTTAATCCAGAGCAAGGCCCTAACTCTCTTCAATTCTGTGAAGGCTGAGAGGTGAGGAAGCCTCAGAAGAAAAGTCTGAAGCTAGCAGAGGCTGGTTCAAAAGCTGTCTTCAGAACATAAAAGTGCAAGGGGAGGTCACAAATGCTGATGTAGA
>NC_138371.1:85935722-85958123 GCF_054177405.1 Leptonychotes weddellii | reverse complement strand
ATGCTCAATCTACTCTGCCTGCATTCTACAAATGGAACAAAAAAGCCTGGATGACAGCACATCTGATTACCACATGGTTAGCTGACTATTTTAAGCCCACTCTTGAGACCTACTGCTCAGAGAAAGAGATGCATCTCAAAATATCACTGCTCACTGACAATGCACCTGGCTCCCCAGGAGCTCTGATGGAAAGAAAGGGACAATGAGATGAATGTTGTTTTCTTGCCTGCTAACACAACATCCATCCTGCAGCCCATGGGTCAAGGAGTAATTTTGACACTGAAGTCTTATTATTTAAGAAACACATTTTGTAAGGAAACAGCTGTCAGAGTGATTCCTCTGATGAATCTGAGCAGTCAACTGAAAACATTTTGGAGTATTCACCATTCTAGATGATATTAAGAACATTCATCGTGATTCATGGGAAGTGGTAAAAATATCAACATGAATAGGAGTTTGGAAAAAGTTGATTCCAACCCTCTTAGATGACTTTGAAAGGTTCAAGATGTTAGTGGAGGAAGTAACCGCAGATGTGGTAGAAATAGCAAGAGAGCCAGAATTAGAAGTGGAGCCTGAAGATGTGATGAATTGGTATAATCTCATATAACACTTTAACAGATGAGGACTTTCTTCTTATGGATGTGGAAAGAAAGTGGCTTCTTGACATGGAAACTACTTCTGGTGAAGATGCTGTGAAGACTGTCAAAGTGAAAACAAAGGATTTAGAATATTACATAAACTTGGTAGATAAAGCAGTGGCCAAGTTTGAGAGGACTGACTCCTATTTTGAAAAAAGTTCTACTTTTACCCAGTTTATGTGGGTAAAATGTTATGTCAAACGGCATCACATGCTACAAAGAATTGTCTGTGTATTTTAAAGTTTTTATTTAAATTCCAGTTAGTTAACATATAGGGTAGTATCAGTTTCAGGTGTACAATATAGTGATTCAACACTTGCATAAAACACCTGGGTCTTATTTTAAGAAAGTGCCACTGCCACCCCAATCTGCAGCAATTACCAACCTGATCAGTGAGCAGTCATCAACATCAAGGCAAGACCATCTGGCAGCAAAAAAATTATGACTTGCTGAAAGCTCAGATGTTGGTAGAGTAGTTTGTGACAGGTCTCCCCAAAATATGCCAATTTGTCATTAAGATTATTTTGCGTTAGTAACAATTAAAACCCTACAGGATTTAGGAAAAGCTCTTTACCTCCCCCACGATTGCCAAAAAGAATGTAGATGGAGGATTTGCTGTAGGAAGAGACCTATCACTATAGATAACTGCATTGTAATATGTATGTATGTAACAGGTATGGAAGACAGTCAGGAAAGTCCTTTATGTCCCGTTGTTTCTAAATGGCCCAGCCAACATTTATGTACCAGTTACTCTTTTCATCATCCTGTGAGCTGCATTCCTTCCTTTTTAAGTCCAACATCTCTACCCCTTTCTTTTTGGTTCACAATGATATATATACCTTTTTTAACTGTCTTTGGAATTGTATTTCTATGTGGATTCCCAAAATATATGAAATTAAACTGAATTTTCTCCTGTTAATCTGTATCTCATGTCAATTTGATCCTCAGTTTAGCCAGAAGTATCTTGAAGGGCAGAGTAAATGTCTTCCTACCCAACAACTGTTAGCATTTTGTAGCAGTATTTTAAGTTAAGGTATGTACATTTTTTTCCCCAACATAATGCTAGTGCACATTAACAGACTACAGCATAGTGGAAATACAACTTTTATATGCACTAGGAAACCAAAGAGTTCATTTGACTCACTTTATTGGGGTGGTCTGGAATTGCACCTGCAATATCTCCAAGGTATGCCTATAATTTCCTTTCCTATAGGTGATTTAGATGGTATGTTGCAAAATTATTGTTTCTTCTTAGATGTGTGTGTGTGCATGTGTGTGTTCATTCATGTATTTTTGCCTTACAGAAGACTAGGAGAGAGAACAGACCATAGGGATACAGACATACAGGTCTGATATTCTCTTTACTCAAGAATGAAGAGGCGACCTTTTCAGAAATGCTTTGTCACACTTCTCTGGTTGTCTAGCTCTTCCTCATGGATGGTAGCAGGCTTTCTCCTGAAGGGAAAACACTGGGATCAAATGAGGCTGGAAAGGAGGTGGTCTCGAGGGGCAAGACGATGGGATAAAACACTTCTTTATCTAAAAATAAGACACTGAGTTGAGGATGGCAGTAAAACTCAAGTAGGTCAGCTTACTGATACCATGTGGGAGATAGCAAAAAGAGTACAGTGATGAGGCTCTGCAATGAACAGAGAGGCTAGATCTGAGCAAATATACTTTAAAAATAACCATTTTTACTATTAGCAGTTAATTGTTACACCTTCAGTAATGAAGTTTTATCCTTGACAAATTTTTAGGAAAGTTTCATTACAAGTCACAGCTTTACAAATGGGAAAAATGTTATCAACAGATAAATTTGAGTTAAGGGTATATGGAAGCTCTTTGTACTATTCATATTCTTGCAGCTCTTCTATATAAATGAAGTAATTTTCAAATAAAAATCTGAGGCAAAAAAGTTACAGTTCCACAACCTAGTATCACTTGTGCTGGGAGGAGGAATGAGAGGGCTGTCCTATATGTCAAAAAAGTGGCCAAGAGGAAATGATACTAAACTATTCCAGACAGTGCTGAAAGAAGAAAAACTTCTCAATTCTTTAAAAATTACTTTTAAAAGTCAATATAACACTGATATGAAAACCTGAAAGGCAGTACAAAAGATAATAAATGATCAGTCTCACCTGTGAGTATTGGCACAATCATTTTAAGTAGACTATTAGAACTTGGTAGACCACTGAACGTATAACAAATGACCAAAAGGAGATCAAGTCCAGGAATAAAAAGACTGTTCAACATAAGTAAGTCTGCTACTATAACTCGCAATGTTAACAGATCAAAGGAAAAATGTTCTATGGTAATCATTATGTTATGGTAATCAAATGTTTTAGCATTATATGCTAAAAAGGCATTATGTGCTAAAAAAAAAATATCAACACTCATTCTTGATAAAAGCCCTTTTATTTGTTGACTATTACACCAAGAGGATAATGTCTTCACAGGAGAAAAAGTATGTGTCACAAACAAAAAGGCTGTACTGTTTTTAATGGATAAAACATTCCCATTAATATCAGAAACAGAAATGAGAAAGAAATGAGATGTATAAATATTAGGACTGACAAGCAAAAAGTACTTTAGTTGCAGATATTACCAAATACTTAGAAATCAGAAGAATCAATAGGAAAATAATTACTACATGCAAAATTATTACATGCAAAATTCAGGTAAGTAGCTAGTTTCAAATTATGATGAAAAAAGTTTGGTACTTTGGTATTTTGGAAGGAATAATCACAACAGAACAATGAAACAGAAGAGAATATAACAACACGCCAAATACCTATGGGAAATGAAAACATGATAAAAGTGGCATTTTAAGCTACTGAAAACAATGGTTCACTCAATGCTATTAGGAAAATTCGCTAATGAAGGAAATCAGAGTATGTCACTCCAAAATAAGCCTCAACAGATTAAGGATTACTTTAAAGTGATTATTTTTGAGAAACAGCAGACACAGAAGAAGTTGTGAAGATGGAGTAGACGTTATAATTTTGTTTAAAAGGAAATCTCTATTTATGTGTCTCCCTCTCTATACCTGCAAGGGAGTGATGCCTGAAAACCACAAGAACTCACATGAATGGAGAAGGCACTGACCTAAATCTGCATAACTAACCTTATCCTTGTTTAAGATGCTTTTCCTGGTAACCTCCCATAACTGCCTGAACCACCATCTTTCTTTTGTGTTTAGTTGAATATGGTATTTAAGGTGGTGGCTTGGGGCATCTCAGGGAGTTTAATCATTTTTCCTGGGTATCTCCACTGTGTACATGAAGTGTTCATTTTAATAAACTTCTATTTATATATTTTTTATTTTTTATACCAGAAGACTCAGCCAAGAACTCAGAAGGGTAGAGGGAAAATTATATTTCCTCCCTTACAATCATATTTAGCTTTAAAGAGTTGTAAGACATAGTAAAACATGAGATATGTAACTATAATGTGAAATGTATATGTATTATGCATTCAAACATTACCACTCTTAAGATAAATAAAATATCATGACAGAATAATATAGATTGGTGGTAAAGCTTCATAGTTCAGAAGGAGATTTTCCATATATTTTTTCATATCTTTTTTAAAACCTCTTTTTTAAAATTAAAATCAGATGAACAAACTGTAATAAGATTCTATTCATTTTCTCCATATGTATTATGGGATTAGTGCCTGGAGGCTTTTTTGAAAGCGAAATTCTAACACAACACAAAGAACATAATTATAGATGCTGAGGAAATGAAGAAAGAAAAGGAATAGGAAAAAAAAGTAGCCGAAACTTTTGGTTTTGATCTAGGTTCTTTTTTTTTTTTTTTTTTTTTTGAGGGGGCAGGGGCAGAGGGAGAGGGAGAGAGAATCTTAAGCTGGCTCCATGCCCAGCGGGTGAGCCCAACATGGGGCTCAATCTCACAACCCTGAGATCATGACCTGAGCCAAAATCAAGAGTCGGATGCTTAACCCACTAAGCCACCCAGGCACCCCTTGACCTAGGTTCTTAAAATCTAACATACTCATGAATGACTCACTTGTTAAAAATTCAGGCTTCTGGGCACCAACTCCCCAAATTGTAATTTAAATAAATGAGACTTTTTTTTTGTCTAAACATTTTTTTATTTTTTTATTTATTTTTATTTATTTTTTAAACTGGACTTTTAAAATAATGACTCCTAAAGTGATTCTCAGTGGATGACTCTTAGGATGTATTTTAAGACTAACTACTCTAAAGACTAAACTTCGGGGTAAAAAAATCTTAGAGTATTTTGCTTAATTTTTGGCCATTTTATTCTCAAGATTAAAAAAAATGTGAAAACAGAATTGACACTTAGAGGATTTTGTTTTTGAACATATTAATTTCTTCATAACCTTGTTCTGTTAAGTGATCTTAAATTACAATTCCAAGGCAGTACCAAAAACAGTGCTTTCCACTCCTAAAGAGAAAAAAATAAGCCCAAAATAATGTCACTTAGAATAAGACCCCAAGTCAGTAAAACCAGACTTAAAACCTCATCTAAGAGCAGTTTCAACTTCCCCCCAAAATGCAGTCTTAACAGGTCAGTGAGTAATTTTATGATGGACACCGAGTCTTCACACAGGCAATCTCCATTCGCCAAAGGAAGACGAGGTAATCTGCATGGTAAGATCCTCTGCTCTTCCCCCTAAGGAAAAGAGACTTTGCCTGGAATAATCTATTCTTTCCTTTTGCTTATAACTTTCTAGCACCTGCCTTTCATTTTGTACAACTCTTTGGAGCTCCCCTCTACTTCTAGATGGCATGCTGTCTGATTCATGAATTGTTTAATAAAGCCAGTCAGATCCTTAAATTTACTCTGTTGAATTTTGTCTTTCTAACACTACTTTGCTATTTAGTAGATAGAGTAACTTCAACAAAAACAGAATTCTGCTTCTACCTTCACAATCTATTTAGATGAACTAACAATTTAACAGAAAAAGACATTTCAGAAATTTAATAAAGGCTCAAAAAGGGAATCTAATTTGCATGTTGCTTTATCTGTTATTTCATGTAGTCAATTAAAGGGCTATATTTAAGAGGTTATGATCAAAACTTAACTATTTAAAAAGTGGAAGAATAAATAACTTACATCACTAAAATATCGAGTTATGATGAACACAAAGAAATCAAACATAAAGCATTCATAAATGGAAGCAAAATGTGTGGAAAAATACAAAATTATCCATGTGTTATAATAACACTGTAAATATGCTGTTCAGAAATGGAAACAAAAGAGTCTCTCAAAAGCATATGAAAACAAAGACTAGGAAACAAAGGACAGGAGCTTGGGAAGATGGTGAAATGGAAGCAAAATTTGTGGAAAAACACTGTAAATATGCTGTTCAGAAATGGAAACAAAAGAGTCTTTCAAAAGCATATGAAAACAAGTACTAAGAAACAAAGGACAGGAGCTTGGGAAGATGGTGGAGTAGGAGGACCCTAAGATCACCATGTGCCATGTTTACAACTAGATACCATCCACTTCCCGAGACAATAAATCAGAGAGCCATACGAATACTGGCACAGCAAACTGTACAACTAAATATAGAGAAGAATCTGCATCTGAAAGGTTAGGACAGTCAGAAAGGCAGAGGGAGGCTGCCCACTGGAAGGAGGGAGCTGCATGCACAGAGAGGGCAGAGAAAAGGGCACCTACCAGGGAGAACACAGGGGTAAGACTAATCCCCATAACGTTTGGCTTCAAAAGACAGAGGTTTTGAATTCCATGAGTTTGGGATTGTTTGTTTTTAAAATTAATTAATTAATTAATTAATTAATTTAGAGACAGAGCTTGTGAGCTAGGGGGTGCAAAGGGAGAAGAAGAGAGAGAATCCTAAGCAGGCTCCACACCCAGCATGGAGCCCGATGCCAAGATTGATCTCACAACTCTGAGACCATGACCTGAGCCAAAATCAGGAGTCAGACACTTAAGAGAATTCAGCCACCCAGATGGCCCTGAATTCTAAGTTTGTAAAACCAATGTGACTTGGAGCCTGTAGCTTTAAAAGTTAGCTGACTCAGCACTGGAGGAGCTGGGAGGGCAAGTGATAGCCAGATCGATGCCCTTAAAGAAACAGCAGCGTACACAGAGAAGTAACATAAAAACTGCAATTTACACAGTGCCAGGGGCCAGTGGGAGACAGATTTGTTCATTCTGATTTCAGAGCATGTTGGGAGACTTCAAAAACAAAGGTGCTGGCAGGTGTCATTTTCCTCTCCTGCTCCCCAGCATAAACACAGAGCCATCTGCAAAATGTAGGGCTGCACAGACACTTGATACCTAACCTGCTAGCAGTGCCCCACGTCCATGTGTTTTCCTGAGGACTTGTCTGCCCCAAGTCTGCTAACCTCAGCCCTGGGCTCAGGGCAAATTTGTTAAAGCTGCACATTTGCCCACCAAGCCACCAGGTGCAGAGCAACCACCTGGTTCCACATTCACCTGCCAGGCCAGGTGCCCCAGCCATCATAGCACACAGTGCCAAGTGCCCAGCTTTGTACCTGGCCATCCTGGCCCACAGCCCCCAGCTTTAGGCGAACCCGGAGGACTAGTGGCCCAATGCAAATTTTGCTAACACTGCAGCTCTGTTCTCAAGTTCCCTGGTGGGCATGCCCCCTAAGAGCTTGCCTATCTGGGTCTCAGTAATACCACAGTGGCCAAGGGCAGCCCCAAACAGGAAGAGATCTAGTGCAGATAACTATACTGAAAGGAAACATGCTCAGACACAACAGTGGGGTGTAAATGAGGCACAGAGGATACTGTACTGAACTGCCAGATTATGCTGTACAGGGAACATTACACCGAAGAGCAATCCAGGAGCTTTTCTTCATAAAGTCACTACTCTCAAGAGCAGAAGACACACCTAACTTCCTTAACACACAGAAACAGACATAGGCAGACAAAATAAGGAGACAGAGAAATTCATCCCAAGTAAAAGAAAAGGACAAGGCCACAGTCAGAGATTTAAGCGAAACAGATATAAGTAACATGACTGATAGAGAATTTAAAGCAATGATCATAAGGATACTCACTGAACTTGAGAAAAGAGTGGAAGACATGAGTGAGACCCTTAACAGAGAGAGAACACAGCAGAGATGAAAGGCACAATAAACAAAATGAGAAACATGCATGATGGAATGAATGCAGGATGGAAGAAGCAGAGGAATGAATTAGCAACCTAGAAGACAGGAAATGGAAAGTAAGCAAGCTGAAGAAAACATAGAGAATAGAATGCCGCAAAATGAAAACAGACTTAGGGAACTCAGTGACTCCATCAAATGTAGTAACATTCATATTACAGGAGTCCCAGAAGAGGAGAGAGAAAAGGGGGAAGAAAATTTATTTGAAGAAACAATAGCTGAACATTTCCCTGATCTACGGAAGGAAATACATATCCAGATCTAGGAGGCACAGAGAACTCCCATCAAAATCAACAAAAGCAGACCCATACCAAGACATATTGAATTAAATTGGTGAGACATAGTGACAAAGAAAAACTGTTAAAAACAGCAAGACAATTTATAAGGAAAAACCCAGAAGGCAATCAGGAGATTTTTCTTTTCTTTTTTTTTTTTTAAAGATTTTTTTTTATTTATTTATTTGAGAGAGAGAGAATGAGAGAGAGCAAGCACATGAGAGGGGGGAGGGTCAGAGGGAGAAGCAGACTCCCCGCCGAGCAGGGAGCCCGATGCGGGACTCGATCCAGGGACTCCAGGATCATGACCTGAGCCGAAGGCAGTCATTTAACCAACTGAGCCACCCAGGCGCCCAATCAGGAGATTTTTCAACAGAAATTCTGAAAGCCAGAAGAGAGTGGCATGATATATTCAAAGTGCTGAGTGGGAAAAATCTACAGCCAAAAATATTCTATCCAGCAAGGCTATCATTCAAAATAGAAGGAGCAATAGTTTCCCAGACAAACAAAAACTAAAGGAGTTCATGACCCATGACCACTAAACCAGCTCTTCAAGAAACACTAGAGGACTCATTGTGTGGAAAGGAGAGACCAAAAGTGACAGCATATAAGTGACAGCACTAGAAAAAAAAAATTTCTGTAAAAAAAAAAAAAAGACTCAAGGACACAGACACACGCACAAAAGGATATATAACAGAATAACATAACAAAATGTGGAGAGGAGAGGAGAAAAGAATGAGATTAAACTTAAATGACTATCATCTTAATATAGATTTCTACATGCACAAGAGGTTATATACAAACTTACTAGTAACTATTTATCAAAACCACTACAAAATATGCAAAGAATAAAGAGAAAGAAATCAAAATATATCACTAAAGACAGCAAAATATGAAAGAGAGAAAGGTAAGAAAAGAGAAAATCTTCAGAAACAACCAGAAAACAAGTAATAAAAATGGCAATAAACAAAAAGCCATCAATAATTACTTTGATTGTAAATGGACTAAACCTTCCAATCAAAAGAGACAGGGAGACAGAATTGATTAAAACAAAATAAGACCCATCTATATGCTGCCTACAAGAGACTCATTTTAGACCTAAAGACACCTGCAGATTGAAAGTGAGGGGAAGGACAAACCTGTATGTTTCAAATGGGTGTCAAAAGAAAGCCAGATTAGCATTATTTACAGGGACAAAGGACTTTAAAACAAAGACTATAACAAGAGACAAAGAAGGAAACTATATAAAAATAATAAAGGGGACTACCCAAATACATAGATATAAGCAAAAATTCTCAACAAAACATTAGCAAACCAAATTCAACAATAGATTAAAAAATCACTCACCATGATCAAGTGGAATTTATTACCAGGATGCAAGGTCATTCAATATTTGCAAAACAATCAGTGTGATACACCACATCAGTAAGAGAAAGGTAAGAACCATATGATCCTTTCAATAGATGAAGAAAAAGCATTTGAGAAAGTACAACATCCATTCGTGAAAAAACCTCCATGAAGAAAGGTCAGAGGGAACACACTTCAATATGATAAAAGCTATATATGAAAAACCCACAGCTAACATCATCCTCAGTGGAGAAAAACTGAGAGCTTTGCTCATAAGGTCAGGAACAAGAAATGGATGTCCACTCTCACCACTTTTATTCAACATAGTACTGGAAGTCCTAGCCACAGCAATCAGACAGCAAAAAGAAATCAAAGCCACACAGATCAGTAAGGAAGAAGTAAAACCGTCACTATTTGCAAATGACATGATACTGTAGAGAGAAAACGCAAAGACTCCACCAAAAAACTGGTAAAACTGATAAATGAATTCAGTTAAGTCACAGGATACAAAATCAATGTACAGATATCTATCGCATTTTTTCCATTCTTTTTTGTAAAGATATCTCTACACTCAATGTGGAGCTCAAACTCAGAACCCCAAGATCAAAAGTCCCATCCTCTTTTTTTTTTTTTAAAGATTTTATTTATTTATTTGAGAGAGAGAGAGAATGAGAGACAGAGAGCATGAGAGGGAGGAGGGTCAGAGGGAGAAGCAGACTCCCTGCCAAGCAGGGAGCCCGATGCGGGATTCGATCCCGGGACTCCAGGATCATGACCTGAGCCGAAGGCAGTCGCTTAACCAACTGAGCCACCCAGGCGCCAAAAGTCCCATCCTCTTCTGAGACAGCCAGCGCCCCATCTGTTGCATTTCTATATAACAGTGATGAAGAGCAGAAAGAGAAATTAAGAAAACAATCCATTTTACAATTGCACCCAAAATAATAATATACCTAGGAATAAACCTAATCAAAGAGTTTAGTTAAAGACCTGTACTCTGAAAACTATAAAACACTGATGAAAGAAACTGAGGAGGACACAGAGAAATGTTAAGACATTCCATCCTCATGGATTGGAAGAACAAAGATTCTCAAAATGTCTATACTACCCAAAGCAAACTATATTTAATGCAATGCCTATCAAAATATCAACAGCATTTGTCACAGAATTAGAACAAACAGTCCTAAAATTTTATGAAAATACAAAAGACCCATAATAGCAAAAGCAATCTTGGGGAAAAAAAGCAAAGCTGGAGGCATCATGATTCTGGATTTTAAGTTACATTACAAAGCTATAGTAATCAAGAGTATGGTACTGGCACGAAAATAGACACACAGATCAATGGAACAGAATAGAAAACCCAGAAATAAACCCACCATCCTATGGTCAACTAATCTGCAACAAAGAAGGAAAGAATATCCAATGGGAAAAACAAAGTCACTTCAACAAATGGTGTTGGGAAATCTAAACAGTAACATGCAAAAGAATGAAAGAAAGAAACCACTTTTTTACACCATACACAAAATATACTCAAAATGGATTAAGGACCTAAATGTGAGACCTGAAACCATAAAAATCCTAGAAGAGAACACAGGCAATAACTTCTTTGACATCGGCCATAGCAATTTCTTTGTAGATATGTCTCCTTAAGTAAGGGAAACAAAAACAAAAATCAACTATTGTGACGATGTCAAAATAAAAAGCTTCTGCAAAGCAAAGGAAAACAATTAGCAAACTAAAATGCATCCTATGTAATGGGAGAAGATATTTACAAATGACATATTGGGTAAGGGTTAGCATCCAAAGTACATAAAGAACTTACATAAGTCAACACCTAAAAAACAAACAATCCAATTAAAATTGGGCAGACCACATAGACATTTCTCCAAGAAGATAAATAGATGGCCAACAGACACATGAAAAGATGTGGGGGGCGCTTGGGTTGCTTAGTCGGTTAAACGTCCAACTCTTGACTTCAGCAAACGGCATGATCTCAGGGTCATGAGATGAAGCCCCACACTGGGATCCACACTGGGTGTGGAGCCTGCTAAAGATTCCCTCTCTCCCTCTCCCTCTCCCCCCACCTCCCTCTCTAAAAAACAAAATAAAATAAAAAAAATTAAAATGAAAAAAAAAAATTAAAATGGATGATCAATATCATTCATCATCAGGGAAATGCAAATCAAACTACAGTGAGATACCAACTCGCACTTGTCAGAAGGGCTAAAATAAAAAAGACAAAAACAACAAGTGTTGGCTAGGATGTGGAGAAAAAGGTGCCCTCTTACACTGCTGTTGGGAATGAAAATTGGTACAGTCACTGTGTAAAACAGTATGGAGATTCCTCAAAAGTTAAAAATGGAATTACCCCATGATCTAGCAATCGCACACTGGGTATTCATCCAAAAAATACAAGAACACTAATTCAAAGGGACACATGTACCCCTATGTTTATTGCAGCATTATTTACAACAGCCAAGGGTCCTTAGATAGATGAATGGATAAAGAAGATGTGTACACACACACACACACACACACAAGAATATTATTCAGCCATAAAAAGAATGAAATCCTGGGGTGCCTGGGTGGATAGTGAACATCTGCATTTGGCAAGCCTGATTGTTGCCACTGATGATCATAGATAAAATCAACTTAAGATTTTATAAAAGGTAAGATGAATAAATCCCTTGCTTAGCACTGTAAATGACTACAGTGGGATGTTCTGTATCCTTTTTTATATGGCAACACTGCAATTAATTTTAAGACAACATGAGAATTAAGAGTAAAGGATCTCATCTTGGGCACCTGGGTGGCTCAGTCGTTAAGCATCTGCCTTTGGCTCAGGTCATGATCCCAGGGTCCTGGGATGGAACCCCACATCGGGCTCCGTGCTCTGCAGGAAGCCTGCTTCTCCCTCTCCCACTCCCCCTGCTTGTGTTCCCTCTCTCTCTCTGTGTCTCTCTCTGTCAAGTAAATAAATAAAATCTTTAAAAAAAAAAGATCTCATCTTGAAATTTAGATTAGAATATTAAAATAAAATTGTCTTCAGTTATATAATGACACATAAAAATTGTGGTAGAATAAATAAGGCCACCACTTATTTGAGACATGAGGAAAATTCCTTCAAAATAAGGAATCAAATGCATATCAATGAAAAGCAAATCAATCATAGCTTCAGAGACAAAATTTTTACAAGGTTAAAACAATGCTCTCAGTTTAAAAAGTACTTGTATTAATCTGTCATGAATCATGTGTTGACATATAGCAATCACTTTAGAACCATGAGAAAGAACTTGAAATCTCAATCCAGTAATTTCTGAAGATGTTAATTAAGTAATGTCAGAGATTCAGTACTCAGATTCTGAACTGAGACCCTTTCAAGATGAGTCTTATATATATAACAAAAGAAGTAAAAAAGAAGACTTCTTAAAAGTTTTTTTAAAAGAAAAGTAAGAATTCACTTAAATGGTCATATAAAATGAAGAGGAAACATGCAAAAAGAAACAAAATGCTAATCACATCTTCCACCAGTTGCCAAAATGCCACTATTGACTAAAAATGGATCCTTAATGAGTTGGGTAGATAAGCTTTCATCAGTTAAAAAGTAAAAGATGGCCAACAAAGACTCAGATTGGGCTGGAGTATTATAGCTGAGATGGAAACAAGAATGTGAATCAAATAAGGCTGTAAAATGAATTTGTCATTTTAGAAAAAGACATGGAATCTTACCAAATATTAAAATTGCTGTTTAAATTTGCTTAGGCTGGGGTGCCTGGGTGGCTCAGTCGTTAAGCGTCTGCCTTCCAGCTCAGGTCATGGTCCCAGGGTCCTGGGATCAAGCCCCACATCAGGCTCCCTGCTCCGTGGGAAGCCTGCTTCTCCCTCTCCCACTCCCCCTGATGGTGTTCCCTCTCTCACTGGCTCTCTCTCTCTCTGTCAAATAAATAAATAAAATATTTTTAAAAAATTGCTTAGGCTGTAAAGAAAATTCTGGGCGACTAAGGAATAAAAAAGAGAAAACCATTAATATTTTATTACCTAAAAATAAATTTTTATATGTTTAGAGAATAGAGAGGGTTTGTGTGTGTGTGTGTGTGTGTGTGTGTGTGTCCAAAAGAAACCACCCCATATCAAGATGGATATCCCTGGGTCTAAACTATGTAATTTTCTTCCCTATGGCAGAATCTGTATAGACTGCTTCCATATTAGATAAAGTTATAGATAATTTCTCCTACAATGCAATGTCACATGAACCCCAGTGAAGTATTACAGAAAGGTGAAATATATTTATTTCCTGACATGTTTATTGTGTAGGTATGCCCTTTGCTTTCCCAATATAGGTAAATATTGGATATCTTGTATGTTCTTTCTCTTTCTTTATCTTCTATTAGAACTAATAACGGCTCCAAATTTCTTAAATCAATCTATGTATAAAAAAGGCTTGGAAGTGTATAGCCCATCAATTATTAGTTAAGGAATTCAATTTTAATCCATGAAAAGAAATGAGATATGTCAAAATTATGATAATGGCATCATATGCTAGTCACAGTCCTCATTTATTAAATATTATCCATGTCAAAATAAATGATTGACTCTGCTTTTGTAGAACCAGTTAAGTAGAGAAAATATAATATATTGGAACTACAGAAAACTTAATGAAAATGTTATCTAAGAAAATCTGCCTAAAAAATAATTCAAATTGGGTTTAGAATCAAAATAAATGTCATTTGCAAAATATTAATGACTATAATGATAAGCACAAATAATAAAAGTCAATTTATATGAGGATGATGCATATGTTAAGATCTAATCAGAGTTGATTTTAAATTACTGAAGTACTAGTGATATTAAAGATAGAGAAAATAGTTAATAGTCATTAAATTCATAGGTAATACAATGTAATAAACTAATAAGTTACAGAAAATAACAAAATATCAAAAAGTTGTAATAAAAAAGTAGTGAGTTTTAGGAATAAATGTTAGAATAAAAACAGTAAGATAACCAACACAATCAATGATATGTTGATATATTTCAAAATAAACTAAAATACTGATTTTACAAAAAAATAAAAGGTGACAAGAATATTCAGCTAATGTTATTTATTCATTTATGCTTTCTAATATTATTTATAGTATTATAAATAATACTATTTATCATTAATAGCCGCAGTACCAATATTAATAAAAAGAAAAGAAAAGTCATTTCATTTTATGTGGTATTAAAAAAGAAAACCACAAACCCCAAATGGCTTTATTAGGTTAGGGTCCCAATCAGTAAACTAAGATTTAATACAAAACCTAAGATTTAATACCTAATAGTTTCAAAACCCCATTAAATGTCACCTTTAACCAGTCAACATGGGAATTTCCTGGTCAGCACTATGAAATTTACTCATAGACCCCTCCTATTTCCCTTAGGAGGGTGACCTTTCCTAAAAGAATTAATTCTTTACTAATAATTTCCTTCTTTCCACTCCCTTTCTACCTTTAACCACCTTTCTTTTTCTGTAGCCTTTTGGAGCTCCCCTCTATTTGCTAGATGGAATGATACCTGATTCATCAATCAATTAATAAACTCAATTAGATCTTTAAAATTTACCCAGTTGAATTTTTATTTAACAGATTTGGTGGCAGCAGTGGGATCTGAAGTGAATTACGGAACATTTGTAGACAATGAGAAACACAGGCATCGTACCCTGCAAAGCCTCTGACTACACTGTCCTTATTGCCATTTGCAGGGGCTGTGGGTAAATACTCTTGGCTCGGAGCTCTGCTTTTTTTTTTTTTTGCTTTCAAGCACCTGATTGAATTGGATTTCCTCAAAGGACAGGTCTGCTTGAGGTGGCAGATGGTTTGCCTGGAGCCCAAATGAACTGGCATATTTGCCCAGATTCAAGTCCCTACTACCTTTTCAGACTACAGTTCCCCAGGTAGAAAACTCTTGCAAGTACCAAATGAATTTTTGTGGTGTGCATAGGGTTTTGTGGCCAGGATGCAGTAACTTCTCTTGGTTATTACCAATACATTAAGGTGTGCAAGCTCATTTGTCTTGCTTTGTGTAGATAAAGGCTATTGCTAACAGGGATCTCGAAGGCCTACAAGCTGCAAAAACTGATGAGTCTGGGCTGAGCACTTAAAGGCTATTAAGAGTGCATGACACCTCAAGAAGACTCCTGTGATAAAATAAGTTGGTCACAGAATAGGTTAAGTTAACACTAGTTCACCCACCAACCTCAAGAAAACTTCTGTGTAACAAGGTACACTGTAAAACATGCACAATCCCTAACCCAGAAGCACATCTTTTTTTAGGTCTTAGTTCAACTCCAAGAAATCCAAAGGCTTAGCGAATGGGATCCTTAAATTCTAAAGAGTCAAGCACACCACCTTGCGGCACATCTGCTTATTTTATGTCTAAGAACTATAGTCCCGCGGGTGCCTGGGTGGCTCAGATGGTTAAGCGTCCGCCTTCGGCTCAGGTCATGATCCCAGAGTTCTGGGATTGAGTCCTGTGTCGGGCTCCCTGCTCAGCGAGGAGCCTGCTTCTCCCTCTGCCTCTCTGTCTCTCATGAATAAATAAATAAAAATCTTTAAGAACTATAGTCCCAGAAGTTACAGATATCTAGCAGAAACAGCAAAATTTTACTAAGCTGGTCTTCTGCCCTAAGGAACTTGGGGTGGTAACTGTCAGGTTGGGGGGCCCCAAAATAAAGCCAGAGAGATATGTGGGCTAACTCCATTTGCAGCCAGGGTCCTACCAAACTGATGCCAACCCTCAGGAGAATTACAACTTAGAAATACAGTGGCCATAATGGGGACCATCCCAATTAGATAAGATCATTTAAGAAGTGCTTTTGAAAGTGAGGGTCCCCAAACTAAACAGAATGGGATACCTGTTTTAATTGGCAAGCAGAAGCCTCCAAAAGTTTCCAAAATTCCAAAGTAGTTTCATTTATAGATTCATTGCAAAAGTCTAATGGAAAATTAAAGATGTAAGAAGTACCTAAAAGACAGACATAACTCCTACTGCTTCCCTCCTTCCTCCTTTGAGTATTCATTCTACTAATCTGTCTCAATTGTTTTTCCACTTTGAAAATACTACACAAGACATCCCCATCTCTGCCTTCAAAGAAGGGCCCCCATATGGGTCCCTCCCAGAGTTGATGAAACTGAGGAGTTTTCTAGTTAACTGCTCTGTTTTTACCTTAAACAACCAACTGGAAACTCTGGTAGGTACCTGAGCCTGCAGAGGGAATCCTGGAAAAACCGGCAAATACCAGCAATTGGTGAAAATTCTTAATAGTATCAGTTCTTTCCCTATCTCTGTAGTTCCCAGTCGAGAGAGGAAAATAAAATTTCATGTTGTCCCGTCCTTTCTAAATCCAAGGCCATTGGTCATGGATCCTTCTCTCCCAAAGATTGATAGTTATCGCCTTCTTTGTTTAGTTTTGCATAACTGGGCTTGACTTTCTGCCTTTGAGAAATTGAAAGGGGCAACTGTCCTTATCTTACAAATCTTTACAAAGCTAGAAATGTAGCTCTTTACCAATCCCAAAACATCTCCTTTTTATCTTATAGGGTTAATAAATTATTGGCTTTAGGAAAACAAAGTCCTTCTTGGAGGAACCTGCATTCTCTGTCCCTTAAAGTAATACATCTTATCATATCTTTAAAATGGATTTAGAAAGGACAGGACAAGTGAAAATGAAGAATAAAAAAAGAAGCCTTCTGGGGCGCCTGGGTGGCTCAGTTGTTAAGCGTCTGCCTTCGGCTCAGGTCATGATCCCAGGGTCCTGGGATCGAGCCCCGCATCGGGCTCTCTGCTCAGCGGGAAGCCTGCTTCTCCCTCTCCCACTCCCCCTGCTTGTGTTCCCTCTCTTGCTGTCTCTCTCTCTGTCAAATAAATAAATAAAATCTTTAAAAAAAAAAAAAAAAGAAGCCTTTTAAAAATATAAACTGCTAAAAGGGCTGTGTGTCCAAACTCTAGCACAGCCTCAAGATTAATTCCAGTGACAAATACATATCTTAAAAATCTTCTCCACAAAAACCAGTAACTATAGGGTCCTTACATCTGTCTCTGTGTGTCCAAATATACATGTTGAAAATGTGAGATATTTTTCCACCTATGGATACTATTGCCAATTAATTTATAAAAGAACTCTATTTGGTTGGCTTGAGGACAAGCACTTTTAAGATTGGGCATTCTTAAACTCTCAGACAGAAATTAACTCAAATGTTTTTCATGTTCATGTGATCTGGGAAAATATTCAGTTGTTGGTTTAATTAGAATGGACATATCTTTATAGTAATCAGCATTAAAATTGAAACTTTTATTCTGCATGGATACTTAAGTTCAACAAGTTGATGTGATCTCTGTTACAAAATTAAAAAAACTTCGGAGAATGACTAAATTTGTTGTCTCATAAGGTTTTTATGGGTAATCTAAGCATAATTAAGAACAATTAAACTGAAGAGGTATAAATAAAATTTAAAATTTCAGGTAAACTTTTAAGTAGTCTTCCAGATCTTTTGGTAAATTAAAACCTTAAAGTTTTGTTGAGTTAGGTTGAGTGATGAGTTAAGTTAAATTCACTAAATATTCAGATAATTTTCAAATAAGATAAAATACTAAAATATTGATCACGGAACACAGATTAATCTAGTTTTGGCTTGCTTATTACAGAGAAACTAAAGATAAATGTGGGTCTGTGAGTAAACATGTTTTATGCTTTACTGAGAGACTGAATTATGAAGAAGCACATGTTTCTAGAAATTATGAAATGTATTCATAACTTTGCAAATCTAAAGAATGCTGGTTTAACAGACAGTTCATAATTGCTTACTTATTAGTGTTAACTAGAAACTAAAATTTCTAAGAATTCAGAAATCTAATAAGTGTAAATAAGTACTGGAAATACTGAGGGAAACAACTCTGTATGCAATGAGAGCAGGATGTGTGTTTTTGATTAAAAAAAAAAGTATGAGGCATAGAGATGCATTTTTTTGTTATAGCTGTTGAGGGAAAGGAAAGTAATTTTGTCCTAAAGTGATCCTGGTTGTTTAAAGAAGCAAAATATAGGGCAAGATCTAAATGTAAAAAAGAAAGTTCTAGGCTTGTGGAAAAAGGATCTTTGAAAAGGAATTTCAGTGTGTGGTCAAGCTGGCTAAGACTGGAATAAATTTAATTAAAAATAAGTTTCAAAGTAACTGGTCCAAAATTAGAATGTGGTTTTCTCCCTATTAAAAAGACAAAGTTTTCTTGGACTACAGGTCTCTCTTGATAGAAACTGTAAAAGGTTTTTTTTGTTTTGTTTTGTTTTTCCCCCTTAACCTATTAAGTAATCTGCCTAGAAAACAAGATTCTGGGTTTTATCAAAATAACTTTCTATGTCTTTATCAGTCTCTGATTACTTAAGAAAGCCAAACTCTATTAAGAAAAGCTAAGTTTTTGTTCTGTTTTACATCTATTTAACTTTCTGCATTTGCCTGCAGTCTTTCACTGTCACCATGGTTAGGTGGACAATTAAGTATTGTTTCACAGTGACCTATGATCTTATTTGACCAAGTGTTTTTTAAAACCCTTTCATTTTTTTGACAAACTTACCAAATCAAATTCTAAATAAAGTCTTTTTGACCTGAAAGAAACTGGGATTTTTTTCCAGAGGGTCCCCCGGAACACTCTAAAGGATCTATTAAACTAATTAGGCTTATTTGCCATGCTAAATTACATAAAGCCTTGTCAAATAAGAAGTAGTACTAAGGGGCGCTTGGGTGGCTCAGTCTGTTAAGCCTATGCCTTCAGCTCAGGTCATGATCCTGGAGTCCTGGGATTGAGCCCTACATCAGGCTCCCTGCTCTCAGTGGGGAGTCTGATTCTCCCTCTGCCCCTTCCCCTGCTCCTGTTTCCCGCCCCCTGCCTCTTACTCGCTCTCAAACAAAATCTTTTTTTTTAGAAAAAAGAAGTAGTACTAAATTTACTTTATGTTGTATTTGTAAAACTGTGGGCACATGGGAAAAAGTTCATTCTGCTTCTGCAAAAAATTGCCCCTCCTGTCTGACTTTGGCCATCCTGACGTCTTTGTAACATGGCAGTAATCAGCTCTTGAATCTGAGAAATTAAGGTGGGTAAACAATGGCTGTAAATATTTTTAAATAAACAGTCAGGGCTATAGGAAAACCAAGACAGCCATTTGGTTCTTCTTGGCTCCCTGGCAAGCCCCACTTATTGGTTTTTACATTCCTTCACCTCCCATAGTGCATTTAGGTTGACTCAAATTATAAAAAGACACTGGTGGGGAAACGTCTATAATAATACAACAACAGTGACTGGCAATGTCTGACTTGTCAGGTCCATAATTCTGAATGAATTATTTTTATTTCTAGAGGCCTCAGACTCCTCCTCTGGACCCTTTGAACACCTGTAGCAGGTGTTCATTCATCTGCCACTTACTATGGGTTATCAATTATGTTTTTATTATTGTATACATATTTTCTAGATGGGTTGAAGCCTTTTCCTGTGGCTAGGCTAATGCCATCACACTGGCAAAGAAACTATAAGAAAATGTGTTTCCCACTTGGGGGTATAACTTTGTATAATCTCCAGTGACTGAGGCACCGACTTCACTGGGCAAATCATATGAGTCTTAATGAAAACCTTACAAACTTCTTGGAATCCATCAGTACACAACCGTCTGCTAATCCCTTGTTGTCTCATGCAAGTATGACAACCTACTATAAGTCTCTAATGTCTTATACTTAAGTCTGTCAACAACAGCTTTAAAAAAGCCTTCCTAGATCCCAATTCAAAGGAATGTGTTGGCCACAGTCTAGAGATCAGTGACTGGGTACTCTGAAACAAAATAAGAGGAAGACAGCACTTAAGCCCTATTGGAAGGGAACTTACCAAGTGTTCCTGACCACTAACAATGTTGAAAAACTAAAAGGTACTGAGCTTTTGGTATACATCACACATCTAAAGAAGGCTCTCACCTAGTCCTGTATAGATGCTGGAAACCTCCAAATCAAACTGATGAGGAAGAGAAGTAGGTGACATCAAGGAAGACTGCTTCTGCCCAAGAGGACAGAATAAGGCTTCATACTTTAACTAAACATGATACCCTTTCTCCTTCTTTTCCTTTCCTCTATTCTGGCACTGGCCTAGAAAGATAACAACCTCAACTATATCTCCCAGGCCACTGCTAAGGGGGGCAATGATTAGAATTTAGAGCATACTTTCATTTCAGGCTGAAAAAAAGCAAAATGAAATCTCATTGGTTGACTCCCCTGGATTCTCATCATGCGTCAGAAAGGACCTACAAGGACTGTTTCATGATTTAGGATTCTTCTGGCAGGTCCCCACTTCCCTGGTTAAGGATAAATGTAAACGAGGTTATGATCAGGAACTTTTCCTTAATTCTTGAAATTATCACAGAATCTGATGCTAAAGGAATAGGTGCCAATGAAGATTCTTAGGCCATCTGGCCAAAAGAGTTCTTGATAATACAATAGCTATTGATTATCTTTTACCTGAGTGAGGAGGTGTGTGCTGTAGCCAACACCATGTCCTATACCTGGATTAACATTTCTGTGGAAGTTGAAACTCAATTACATAAAATCACCGAGCAAGTCATTTGGCTTAAAAGAATGACTCCTTCAGGAGGGTCTTATTTCACTTGTTTGATTTTGATTGGTTTGGGTCTTGGGAACCATGGCTTCAGAGTACACTTGGAACAGTGGGAATTAACCTGTTTATAGTAATCATAATAATGTCCCTGGTGTGTTATATTCTCTCAAAAGTTTTAAACGCATGTTTGCAGCCACGAACCACCAAACAAATGATCTCCCTAAGACTGAAATGGCAAAAGAACTAAGAAAACTACCAACTTACAAATTGTGAACCTGTGAATATCACAGAGGTCAAGTAAAAACATCATGACCTGTGAATTACCACACAAAGGAACAATAACAATTGTGAGAACTTCAGAGGAGTAGCTGAGAGTGGCACTAATGCCTTAAATTGTGGTCACATCTCAGTTAAGCTCAGAGTATGATCAAAAGGGGCTAACTATTCAAAAGAAAACCACAGGCTCCAAATGGCATCATTTAGCATAAGGTCCCAAGTCAGTAAACCAAGACTTATTACCTAACCTAACTGCAGTTTCAAACCCCATTAAAGGTCACTTTTAACCAGTCAACATGGGAATTTCCTGGTCAGCACTGGGAAATTTACTGATAGACCCCTTCCGATCCTCTTAGGAGGGAGATCGTGCCTAAAAATAATGAATTCTTTACTAATAATTTCCTTCTTTTCACTCCCTTTCTACCTTTAAACACTTTCTTTCTCTGTCGCCCTTTGGAGCTCCCCTCTACTTGCTAAATGGGATGCTGCCTGATTCATCAATCAATTAATAAAGCCAATTAGATCTTTAAATTTTACTCAGTTGAATTTTTGTTAACATTTGAAACTTAAGACATGGAAGAAAAAGGCCTTGGAGTAGCAAAAATAATTACAAGCAGACACAATAACTTAAAATAGTCTGAGATTTAAATAAAGGGCCTAACTTTTCTTAGTAGTTGATAACCTTGAACAAATGAAAAAAGGTTAAATTATCCTTAGTATACAATGTTTAAAGACACAGAAACACATAGAAATCATATGAAAAATATCTTCCTTTCAAAACTGTTATGATAAACAAAAATTGGATGCTTGGCTGTCCTAAAGACTTTGACTATCAAGAAACATCTCATTTCCTATAGGCTTAAACGCATAAAATTTCACAACATTAAAATATCATCATCAATGGACGAACCATGAGAGACGATGGACTCTGAAAAACAGGCTGGGGGTTCTAGAGGGGAGGGGGGTGGGAGGATGGGTTGGCCTGGTGGTGGGTATTGAGGAGGGCACGTTCTGCATGGAGCACTGGGTGTTATGCACAAACAATGAATCATGGAACACTTCATCTAGAACTAATGATGTAATGTATGGGGATTAACAT
>NC_138371.1:85916938-85935622 GCF_054177405.1 Leptonychotes weddellii | reverse complement strand
CTTTAAAATATCATCATCAAAAAATATATTCTAGTTTAACATTTTAAATTAGCTTTAGAGCTTGAGAGAAGGAGAATGAGATTAGAACTTGAAAAAAACGCCAAAGATTGAATCATTCTCCTGAAATCTTTTGCATCACTTATGAGTAAAATTACATTAAGGTTAAGAAAGATACATACTTCATTTCACTGTAATATACAAAAAGAGGACACTAAGAATCTACAAAAACATTTCTCAAACTTTTTAAAAGCAATGTAAGCCTTTTCAAATAAAACATCAAACAGAAACTCAGCATTTGTATAGCACAAAACTAAGATGGCTATGGCTGAGGTAAAGGAGGGAACTCAGCTCCATACCATCAGCCTCAACCACAGTTATGGGAAATACAGCTCTGGGAAATATAGTGTGCAAACCATGGAAGATAAATTGGTCAATAAACTCAATTTTCCTTTTTCAATGCTGTTTTTCTACTTGCTCCTACAAGGCTTACTTCAAATCTACTTCCTCCAGAAAGCCTTGCAACTTAATCAAGCCAGAATGGTTCCGTCCATGAAAGTGCTATAGAATTTATATTTGTAAACTTCATTTCTAACATTTCCAATATCCTACACTTTACATTATAGTACACAGAGAGATATACTTGCCAATCTTCCATTCTTGATTAAAAGTTTCTCAGAGAATAGTTATCTTTCTTAATCCATATCCCTAAGAACTTACCAAATAGAAGACGCTCAATAACATTTATTTGTTGAAAACAGGAGGTTAAAGGTAGGTTAATCAATGTCTAAAGGCAAAAATGGCTTTAAAATGTTCTAATGTAAGAAAAGTAAAACCTGGACTGATAACAATCCCTAGCTGCTCTCTATGAAAAGTTGGGTGCTCTACTGTGGAAAACACTATGAAGGTTCCTTAAAATATTAAAAACAGAATTACCACATCATCTAGTAAGTCCACTACTTGGTATTTACACAAAGAAAACAAAATACTAATTCAAAAATATATATACATCCTCATGTTTATTGCAGCATTATTTATAATAGCCAAGGTGGAAAGCAACCTACATCCCCATCAATAGATGAGTGGATAAGGAAGAGGTGCTATATGTTTATCTGGAATATTGCTCAGCCATAAAAAAGAATGAAATCTTGCCATTCATAACAGCATAGATGGATCTAGAGGGTATTATGCTTAACGAAGTCAGACAAAGAAAAATACTATATGATTTCACTTACATCTGGAAGATCAAAAACAAAACAAACAGAAAGCAGAAACAGACCCACAAACACAGAGAACAAAGTAGTCATTGTCAGAGAGAAGGGGGGATGGGGAAATGGGGAAATAGGTGAAGGGGAGTAGGAGGTACAGACTTCCAGTTAAGGAGTGACTAAGCCATGAGGATGAGAGGGACGACACAGGGAATATAGTCAATGGTATTGTAACAGCATTGTATGATGAAAGATGGGAGCTATACTTGTGGTGAGCACAGGATGACACATATAGTTGATGAATCATTATGCTATACACCTGATACTAATGCAACATTGTATGTCAACTATACATCAATTAAAATTTTTTTTGGTCCAGCAGCCAGGTACATAGCAGCCACAGTGTGTCGCACACACGTGACACACCACACACAGTCACACATCCCCAGCTTCACTCCTATGTCCCTGTCAGCTGCCAGGTGCACAGTTGCCACCATATGCCACACCCAGCCACAGCACTGGGCCCAGTGGCATACAGTGGCCAATCACACACCCCCAGTCACTCTTGTGCTTCATGGGAATCCGGCATAGGATTAGTGGCTTGGAGCAAATTATACACACACTGCAGCCCTGTTTCCAAGTTCCCCAGCAGGCTTGCCCCCTCAGAGCTAGCCTACTTGGGTCCCCCTAACACCATGATAGCAAGAACAACCCACAACAGACAGACAGTCAGTGCTGATGACCGCACTGAAAGGAAAAGTAACTCACACAAAACAGCAGGGTGTAAAGGATATATGTAGGATGCTCTCCTGAAGTGCCAGGTTCTGGTGAACAGGGAACACTGCACTTCAAGACACTCCAGGAACTTTTCTTCATAGAGTCATTATTCTCAAGAGCAGAAGACACAGAAACAGAAACAGACAGGCAGACAAAAATGAGGAGACAGAGAAATTTATCCCCAAAGAAAGAACAGGAAAAGGCTACAGCCAAAGATCTAAGTGAAACAAATATAAATAACATGACTGATAGAGGATTCAAAGCAATGATCATAAGGATACTCACTGTACTTGAGAAAAGAGTAGAAGACGCGAGTAAGACCCTTAACACTAGATGAGGAATAACACAGCAGATATAGGGCACAATAAACAAAATGAGAAACACGCATGGGGGCACCTGGGTGGTTCAGTGGTTAAGCGTCTGCCTTCAGCTCAGGTCATGATCCCACGGTCCTGGGATCAAGTCCCATGTCGGGCTCCCTGCTCCGCGGGAAGCCTGCTTCTCCCTCTCCCACTCCCCCTGCTTGTGTTCCTGCTCTCGCTATCTCTCTCTCTGTCAAATAAATAAATAAAATCTTTAAAAAAAAAAGAAACACGCATGATGGAATGAACAGCAGGATAGAAGAAGCAGAGGAACAAATCAGCAACCTAGAAGACAGAGTAATGGAAAGTAAGCAAGCTGAACAAAACAGAGAAAAGACTGATGCAAAACGAAAACAGACTTAGGGAACTCAGTGACTCCATCAACTGTAGTGACATTCATATTATAGGAGTCCCAGAAGAAGAAGAGAGAGAAAAGGGGGCAGGACATTTATTTGAAGAAACAATAGCTGAATATTTCCCTAATCTGGAGAAGGACACAAATATCCAGATCTAGGAGGCACAGAGAACTCCCATCAAAATCAACAAAAGCAGACCCACACCAAGACATATTGAATTAAATTGGTGAGATACAGTCATAAAGAAAATATGTTAAAAACAGCAAGACAAAAGAAGTCATTAATTACAAGGGAAAACCCAGAAGGCAATCAGGAGATTTTTTCAACAGAAACTTTGAAAGCCAGAAGGGAGTGGCATGATATATTCAAAGTGCTGAGTGGGAAAAATCTGCAGCCAAGAATACTCTATCCACCAAGGCTATCATTCAAGATAGAAGAAGTGATAAAGAGTTTCCCAGACAAATAAAAACTAGAGGAGTTCATGACCACTAAACCAGCACTGCAAGAAATATTATACGGGACTCACTGAGTGAAAAGCAGAGACCAAAAGTGACAGCATATAGGGAGGAAACACAAAACCAGAAAAAATGATTATTTTTGTAAAAAAGCAGTCAAGGAACTCACCAAAAAAAAAAAAAAAAAAGGATATAAAACATAATAACATATTCCTAAAATGTCAGAAGGAGAGAAGTAAAGAATGGGTTGAAACTTAAACAACCATCATCTTAACATAGACATCTATCTATCTATCTATCTATCTATCTATCTATCTATACATAAGAGGTTATATACAAATCTAATGGTAACTATATATTGAAAACCAGGACCCCTGGTGGCTCAGTGGGGTATGTGTCCGACTTTTGATTTCAGCTAAGGTCATGATCTAAGGGTCGTGGGATCAAGCCCTGTGTCAGACTCCAAGCTTAGTGGGGAGTCTGCTTGAGATTCTCTCTCTCGCCCTCTGCCACATTCTCTCTCTAAAATAAATAAGTAAATCTTTAAAAAAAACACTAAGCGGGTGCCTGGGTGGCTCAGTCGTTAAGCATCTGCCTTTGGCTCAGGTCATGATCCCAGGGTCCTGGGATCAAATCCCACATCAGGCTCCCTGCTCAGCCGGGAGTCTGCTTCTCCCTCTCCCATTCACCCTGCTTGTGTTCCTGCTCTCGCTATCTGTCAAATAAATAAATAAAATAAATAAATAAATAAATAATAAAAAATGTAAAAAAACCACTAAGAAATATGCAAAGAATAAAGAGAAAGATATCACTAAGAAAATCAGCAAAGCATGAAACAGTAAAGAAAGGATCAGAGAAAATCTTCAGAAACCAGAAAACAAATAATAAAATGGTAATACATATCTATCAATAATTACTTTGATTGTAAATGGACTAAACCTTCCAATCAAAAGAGACAGGGAGACAGAATTGATTAAAACAAAACAAGACTTATCTACTGCCTACAAGAGACACATTTTAGATCTAAAGACACCTGCATATTGAAAGTGAGAGGACAGAGTAACATCTATCATACAAACGGATGTCAGAAGAAAGCCAGAGTAGTAATACTTATAGCAGATAAGTAGACATTAAAACAAAGATTATACCAAGAGACAAAGAATGACACTATATAATAATAAAGGGGGCTAACCAACAAGAAGACATAAAATTGTAAATATTTATGCACCCAACATAGGAGCACCCAAATGCATAAAACAGTAACAAACTTAAAGGAACTAATTGATAATAATACACTAATACTAGGGGACTTTAACACCCCACTTACATCAACGGACAGATCACCTAAACAGAAAATCAATAAGGAAACAACGGCTGTGAAAGACACACCGGAAAAAATGGATTTCACAGATATATTCAGAACATTCCATCCTAAAACAGCAGAATACACCTTTCCATATGCACATGGAACATTCTCCAGAATACATCACATATTAGCCCACAAAAGAAATTTCAATAAATTCAAGCAGATTGAGATCATATAATGCACATTTTCTGACCATAACATTATGAAACTCTTATGTATATTCACAATTATTGTCCAATTCCCAATGCAGCTGTGGCCTCTTTGGGCTTTTAAATTCTGGGGAAACTTAAGCCCATTATTAGAAAAGGGAAAACAGATTATGGTGTAATATTTAATTCTGACCACTCTTCTGATTTTAAATAATTCCTATTCATTAAGAACATTCCATTTAGTAAAAACTGGTGAGGCAGGAATGTTTGCAACATCCTCCTTACAATGTACTTGGAAGTGTTAATGTATATTAACAGTGCCTTAAGGTTCGATAATAGAAGCAGAGCCTTTCAAATGCTTATGTGGACTGTAAACATTAAATTCCAGAAAGATACTTTGTGTCTGATTGTATCTGGGTAGGGTTTAACTCACCACTGCTGACACCTCTGCTTTTCAATTTGAATTTTTTCCAAGATTATTGAGAGAACATTGTAATAACCCAGCTGTATGAAACAGCAAGAGCCCTGAACAAAATTACATCAGCTTCCAAAGAAATCAGAGTAAACTTCTTTAAAATTGAAAATGCAATCAATTACATTCATACTTTGCTAGTGTTCTAGATAAAAAAAATTTCACACTAAAAGATGACTTTTTAATAAAGTGTATTAAAAGATCCCCTAACCCCAAAGCCCACTTAAAGGAATCTTTTCTCCTTTACCTCTGTGCCTAGAATAAGTGAAGGTGGATAGTAGTAGGCTGTGGACCTGATTTAAAATATTGGTAACTGGTAGACAAGATATCCCTCTTGTCCAAATAAAGAGACATTACTTGATGCGTTTCAATGGTTTCAAGTCAATGACAACAAAAACATTAATAAGAAAAAAAAAGTTCTCTCTCTCTCTCATTCATTCATTCATAAAGCATTAACAGGAAATGTATTCCCCAGATACTATTAGATAGACATGGCTTGAGTCCTAGGAGTTCCCATCTATGGGAGAGGAGCAGATGAGTACAGAACATAATTTAAACTATAGTAGAAATACGAGCACAAAAGAACTAGGCAACAAGGATGGTGATACAGAATAAGAGATATCTGAAGAGTGTTTTGAATGGTGATTTTGTTGATGGACTTGGGTTAAGAGTGGGATACAGCAGGAAAGGCATTCATCATAAAAAGAACAATGTAATACAGATATCATAGCATAAAAAGATACAAGACCAAAAGGAAAATCAATGAGAAAAAATTGATAAGTTAGACTTAAAATTACAAACTTCTGCTCTATGAAAGACACTTTTAAGAGAATGAAAAGCCACAAACTGGGAGAAAATATTTGCAAAACATATAACTGATAAAGGACTTGGACCTAAAATAGACAAGGAACTCCTAAAACTTAATAACAAAAAAGAAACAATCCAGTTTTAAAAATGAGGAAAAGAACTGAACAGAGACCACACCAATATATATATATAGAGAGAGAGATGGCATATAAATATACAAAACGATGCTCAACATCATGAGAATCACAAATTAAAACAAAAAGAATACACTACTACACCCAATAGAATGGCTAAAATTAAAAAAAAAAATTAACTTGACAATACCAACTGTTAGTAAGGTTGCTGGGCAAGAGCATTCATTCATTGCTAGTAGAAATACAAAATGGTACAGGCACTTTGGAAGACAGTTTGACAGCCTCTGACAAAAATGAACGCAGTCTTACCACATATTATGGGTTTAATTGTGTCCCCCACAAAAGATATACTGAAGTCCTAAAATCCCAGTACTTCAGGATGTGATCTTATTTGGATATAGGGTCGTTGCACATGCAATTAGTTAAGAAGATGTTATACTGGAGTAGGGTGAGCCCTTAATCCAATCTGACTGGTGTCCTTATAAAAGAAGAGATATAAACAAACAGGGAGAACAGCACGTGAAGATGGAGGCAGGGATTGAAGTGATTCATCTATAAGCCCAGAACCACCAAGGACTGCTGGCCATCACCTGAAGCTAGAAGAGAGGCATCACACATATTCTCCCTCAGAACCCTCAGAAGGAACCAAACCTCCTGACACATTGATTTCAGATTTCTAGCCTACAGAATTGTGAGAGGATTAAATTTCTGTTGTTTTAAGCCAGAGAGCTTGTGAAACTTCCTTATGGCAGTTCTAGGAGACTAACCAAACTATACAATCCAGCAATTGCAGTCCTAGATAACTACCCAACTGATTAAAAACTTATCCAAACAAAAACCTACATGTGAACAATAACAGTAGCCTTAATAATTGTCAAAGACTGGAAGTAACTAAGATATCGCTTTATCTTGGTGACTGGAAAAACAAACTGCACATCCATAAAATGGATTATTCAGTCGTAAAAAGAAAAAGTTATCAAGCCACAAAAAGACATGGATGAATCTTAAAAGCATATGGCTAACTGAAGAGACCCAGTCTGAGAAAGCAGTGAACTGTGTCCTTCCAATTATATGACATTCTGAAAAAGGCAAAACAATAGTCATTAAACACATGAGTGGTTGTCTGGGGTACTGGCTTGGGAGGAATTAAATAAGTGAAGCACAGGGAATTGTTTAAGGCAGTAAAATTATTCTGTAGATACTGTAATGGTGAATACAAGACATAAAACATTTGTGAAAACCCACAGAACTTTACATTACAAAGAGTAAACTTAAATGTTCACAAATATTTTTTTAAAAAAGTTAGGTGGTCAGGGGATCCCATGATGGAATGCAGAATGTGATAAAAGAATTTAAATGTATCATTAAATATGAAACACTCTCACTGAAGGAAGTTGAGGAATAAGATGCTGAGCTAAGTAATTTTAGAATTGAGTGGAATCTGTAAGAATAATGGCAAAATGAACTGTACGTAAGCACTATATTCTAGTTGACAATTTTCTTTCCCAAGGGTATATGGGTTAACACTACTGAAACGACCATACCTGTATACTGGAATTGAACAATTAAGTAAATGGATGACAGATGGTGGGAGCCAGGATTCTTACTGTAGGAATGGGAGGTTATAGATAAGCAAGAGGAAGAGGCTAGAATTAACTACATGGTAATCAATTACAGTTGGAGACATAAGTATGAACAGATGGTTACATATAAAAGTATTTGTAAGTATGTGTATGTATGTGTGTATACACAAAAACACACACACAGACACATACACATTTCTCCTTGCTCCATCAGCTGAAAGGATCTAAAAGAAATGACACCCCAATAGATATGAATACACACCTAGCCCCCTAGATTCTGGTTCTTATATCATTCTTCAATAAAAAGAAACCAGGATTTCTTAGAGAAATGGCTGATTCTAGGACTGGGACAAGAAATATATAAGATGAGGCTGGAGCACCTTGGAGTATTAAAAAGTAAGAAAATGCTCAAAATAATAAAAGAAAACCCTTCAAAAAAACCAAAACCCCAAATTGGACAAACAAAACAGCCCACAATGAAGGGAGTTTGTCAAAAGGACACAGGATTGAATTGAAAGAGTTCCCCCTGGCCAAACCTAGAACAATTTGAGCAGCAAAAAAAATAAAGTAGCAGTGGATAATAACCCAAAACATAAAAATAAATATCCAGGAGTCCATACAGAAAAACTGAATGCATAAATGATTAAATTTCAAATAGTTTGTGTATTTATTCTGCCTTTAAGCAAATGGAGTATAACTCCATATTCCTTAATTATGGGCTGCATATAGTTACTTTCTTTCAAAAAATACAGTATGGAAAGGAAGGAAAAAATAGTAACTTTACAGTGGAGAAATCTGACAAACACTGTATCAAGACAGGTGATTTACACCTATGGCGAAAAGTCATATGGATGGTATGTACCCTTGATCTAGCATGAGAACAGAAAAAGAACATTAGGGGAAAACTGAGAAAACCTAAATAAAGTATAGTTTTTATTTAATCATAACACATGAATATTGGTTCATTAATTAAGACACATATACCATATTAATCTAAGACAATAATAGGGGACTGGATATGGGGTACACAAGAACTCTGTACTATCTGTAATTCTATAAATTCAAAACCTAAATAATTCTAAAAATCTAAAATAAAAGATTATTTTTTAAAAAGGACATTAAAAAAAATAAGGCTGGCCTTAAAAATAAGGAAACTAAGGAAACAGGCAAATGATGCTGATTTAAAGGAATACAGATACTCACACCAGCGCAAAATGTTTATGCCATCACCCTTATTCTAACATTCAGCTACATTCATTTGAGTACTGTGTCCTGCAGATTCTTCTGTCCTAAAGACTCCTGTTGCTAAATATAGAAAGTCTGGCACCTAGAGACTTCCTATAGAATAGTAATTGATAGAGAGACTTACGAGCTGGATTACTTCAGGTCAAATATTTCAGCTCCTAGCACATACTAGCTGCATATTCTTGGACAATTTACTTAACCTCTCTGTACCTCAGCTTTCTCATCTATAAAATAAGAATAATAATGATAATAATAATAATAATAATACCACCCCATAGGGTTGTTGTGAGGATGAAGTAAATTAATACACGTAAAGCATTAGAACAGAACCTGGCACACAGGTGTTAGTTAAGTGTTAACTATTTTTTTTTTTAAAGATTTTATTTATTTATTTGAGAGAGAGCACATGAGAGGGGGGAGGGCCAGAGGGAGAAGCAGACTCCCTGCCGAGCAGGGAGCCTGATGCGGGACTCGATCCAGGGACTCCAGGATCATGACCTGAGCCGAAGGCAGTCGCTTAACCAATTGAGCCACCCAGGCGCTCAAGTGTTAACTATTTAACTAGTTCATTCATTCAACAAAAATGGATCAACAGACACAGGAAGCTTATAAATCCAAAAGAGTAAGAGCTCAAGGAGACAGTGTAATTCAGCCTGGGCCTGGTAAAGGAAATCTAAGATTTGTAGATACCAATGGAATAAAAACTGCCATCTCAGCTCACTTTGTCAAATGTGGGTAGGTTTATAATAAAGGAAAACTAAAATTCTTCATGTCTATTTTAATTTCTTAGTCCTCAAATCTATAAAGTTAATATTGGCAGAGTATATATCACAGTATCAATTTTAAGGTCTTCTGGGCAGAAATAACCTTCAAAGGGGGTCCTTCACTGTTTCCACACATCTATACATTTCTGCCTGCAGAGAAACTGACAAGGGTTTTCAAACTTGACTTTTGCCTGTAGAAATACTTCTACCAGCATGGAATAAGTCCCAGAGCCTCTCCCCTCCAAACTCCTCTTCCAGAGAAGCACCTTGACCAAAAGAAAAGCATTGGTAATGATGACTATAGGGCCTTTGTTCCAAATATTTATCTATTAATGTGTCCCAAAATAGCCACAAAGGGAAACCAAGTAGGTCAGCCCTAACAAATGGTTTCCTTTTCTTTTGAAAAAGGAAGCAACACTTTATTTGGTATACTCCCCTCCCCCCCCCCACAAATGTTTTCTCAAGTAACAGGAAGGAGAAAACCTTTTAGAAAGTGTGTGTGTGTGTGTGTATGTGTGTGCGTGCATGTGTTAGGGATGGGGAACTAAAATAGAGTATTAACAAAAAAATGTTAAATAAGATGAAAGTAGGAATTTTCTGGCTTTGATAATAGATACTGTAGACAAGTAAAGACAGAATCCATGCACTGAAACTTTTGTCCATTATGACACCATATTAGGCCATTATGTAAATCCAGGATATTAATCCCATCTTCTTAAGTAAAAATGAATATTGTAAAATTTTCTAATACTATATTTCTACAAAGAACGAGTTTTTTTTTTTAAAGATTTTATGTATTTATTTGACAGAGAAAGAGCACGAGCAGGGGGAGGGGCAGAGGGAGAAGCAGGCTCCCCACTAAGCAGGAAGCCCAATGCGGACCTGAGCCGAAGGCAAACGCCTAACTGACTGAGCCACCCAGGCGCCCCAAGAACAATAGTTTTTAAATACTTGACAAATAAGGTAGGAAATGTGCAGATTTAATATTTTTCTGCATGTATATCCTATTAAATTACCTGGTTTGTGTTAATGTGAAACTATTCTTCACATTTATAATTTTTCTTTTTAAGTAGGCTCCATGCCCAGTGTGGAGCCCAGTGAAGGGCTTGAACTCACAACCTGGATATCAAGACCCAGGCCAAGATTAAGAGCTGGACGCTTAACCAACTGAGCCACCAGGTGCCCCTGCATTTACAACTTTTTAATGAATAAAGACTTTTAATAATTTTCAACTGAAGAACAAGGACAAAGTGGTTTACAAGTAATTATTAAAAAACAAGGTAACAGTGCAACAGCCTCACTGTGGACTGTGGTCTGAATTCCATTATTTATGGAACACAAATTGACAAGAGTTTCTGTATATTCATTACACAGTTCTTGAAACAATATTTAATTGCATTAAACCAAGATGCGGGGGGAGAATAGGAAGTGTTTAAAACAGTTTGTAAAGTTAATTTTATTAAATGTTGCAGCTTTGTTTTTCTCTAAAATTTAGTTTTCATTCCAATTTAAAGTTAATTATTACCTTATATACAGTAGATAGATTATATAAGTTCACAAGGAATGAATACATTAGAAAAAGATAATAGTGGAAAAATACTAGAAGGAGGAGTAATGCCAGTTGAAGGAAGTCATTTTAAAGCTGGGGAGGAAAGATCACAGTAGACAGCTACATTACACAACACTCCAAGTGGGTATTCAAGCATTTAAAAAAAGGAGGTTTGATAACAGAGATGTAAAATTGCCCTCCTAAGGCTTTTAGCTATTTGATAAGTCAAATATTCATCATATCAAAACATACTTTTTAATTTAAAAATCAGAAAAAGGTGGTTGACCTCCAAATTATAAACTACATTTCCTTCTCTGACTTGACTACCACTTTGTGATAAGAGCAAGAAAAGAACAGTATTAAAAAATCGAATGAAGGTCAAAACCAGAGTTCACATAATTTACATATATACAAGTTCTTTCTACTTCATCACTTTTAATTTACAAACTTTCATCCACGTTAGTTTAGTAAGATTCCATCAAAATGGCATTTCAACTCTACTGCTAACAGAGGATATTAGAGGTTGTGAGCTATGATCTTACACTTGTGCATCACACTGTTGAGGATTCTTTTTTCATAATTAACATCACTGATAGAATTTAACATAATAACCCTGTAAAGTCGAATAGGTGCAAAAGAGGAAGTCTTTAAAATGTGGGTGAAAAGAGACAAGTAATTATGATGGACACAAAGTAGAGTTTTTTTTTAAAGTGCTGAGGAAATATTAAATAGTTCTTTTAAATTTATTAAATTAAGAAATAAGAATGTTGTTGTACAAATGGTGTTGAAATCACTCAATATGTGACAAGTGCTATGAAACTGTAAATAGTAAGAGATGAGGAAAAGCAGTTGGTATAATGAAAAACTCGTACCGGCTAAAGGCTCATCATGAACTCCACACAATTCTTAGTCTAATGTTAACTGAGGAGAAGCAGGAGTTGGTTGAAGAAAAGTTAAGAAGGCTTAAGGGGCCAATCAAGTGTTTCTTTTAATCCATGAACACTTCTATAGATTTAAGACCCATTCAAATGTCTCTATGACGTCTCCATGACATCAAAGTAAACAACAAGGTAGCAATGACATAACACAGCTGTTGAGATTTTCCCTCTCTATCATCTGTGGAGAGATTATCAAGATGGTTGTTACCTGATACAGTATAATCTCTATGGACATAAAATTGATCTGTTTAAAAACTGATATAGAGGTGCCTGGGTGGCTCAGTTGGTTGAGCGTTGGACTCTTGGTTTTGGCTCAGGTGGTGATATCAGGATTGTGGGATCGAGCCCCATGTTCCTTCAGATTCTCTCTCCCTTTCTCTATCCCTTTCTCTCTCCCTCCCCCACCGCTCCTCCCCCTGCTCACTTACACACTCTCTCTCTCTCATAAATAAATAAAATCTTTAAATGGACTGCCATAAAAAACTGATATAAACACACACATGCATCTATATATGTATCACACATATATTTTATATATATTATATAAAATGCTTATGCCTAGTTTTGAGGTTTTGAAGGATGAGTTTACATTTCTATTTGGTGAAAACACCCAGGGACTAAAAACATGAGCCTCTTTCAGTCATTTTGGGCTCACAAATTTATTGATTTATGAAGAGACTTTTGGAATTCATCCTGTTCCAAAATAGAAATTGCTGCTATTTCCCAAATGTCTATGTCCTGTCCCTTCAATTACATTGTTGAAATTCTTCATAGGCAATGACTATGTTTCTAACTCCTAACATCTAATCTAAACAAATGCCTATAGAATAAAGAGTTCAAACTAAAAACTTCAGTAATCATAAATCAGCATAAACCAAGAAACCTTGTATCAAACTTTCTGCACAGCATTCATGTTCATGTTACACCCTAATTCATTCTTTTTCCTAAAGAAGAGACTGTGGAGATCAGCCATTGGTGAGTCTATATGTAACTAAAGCTAAGACAGTCAATTGGGAGAATCTCTTTGGTTCCACTTTTATTTCTTAAAAAATTCAGTATGTTTTCTTCATTTCTGTTTTTTAAACGTTTTGCTGTTACTTTTAAAGGCATCATAAAAACAGCAACACATTTCTCAAACTGAATAAAAATGAGAACTTTATTGATTCACATTACTGAGAGTGTATGTAAAGAGTATCATAATTTATACAACAAGAACTTCCATTTTAGTGAGAAAACATGAATATTATATATAAGTACATGGTACTTAAATGTATCAAATTGTTTTGTTTAGTGATAATAAAGTAACACTTTAATATTATGTTTCACACTCATAGGAAATAATTAACAATAACTTCTAGAGTAAATTCTTAAAATTCAACTTTTAAGTAAGCAGTATTATGACAAAAAGAGTCAGTTTCATTTGAGGCTGAATTTAAGCACATTCATGCTTTCTCTGCCAAGAACATAAAATTTTGGATCACTAATGTTAATATGTTTCAAGTACACACCTTGCATGCACGTGTGTGTATATTCACAAGCACAAACACATACACAACACATTCATTCTCATTCTCATTCTCTTTATCTGTCCCCTCTCCTTCTCTCTCTATATATAGACAGAGAGTCATTTGGAAAGACAAAGAATACACGGTAAATAGTAGACACCAAAAATTGGTTGTGGAATTTTATAAAAGATGTAAAAATCATGAAACACTTACTTCATCAGCCACCATACACCTGGAAAAAAATAAAAATAAAACCAAGTTAATATTTTAATGATTAAAATCACCCATTTTATTTTTATTTATTTTTTTTTAAAGATTTTATTTATTTATTTGAGAGAGAGAATGAGACAGAGAGAGAGAGCACGAGATGGGGGAGGATCAGAGGGAGAAGCAGGTTCCCCGCCGAGCAGGGAGCCCGATGCAGGACTCGATCCCGGGACTCCAGGATCATGACCTGAGCCGAAGGCAGCCGCTTAACCAACTGAGCCACCCAGGTGCCCCCAAAGTCACCCATTTTAAAAGTTTTGATTAAGTAGCTTGCCAGAAAACAGTTTACAAATGTTAAAAGTACTAATCCAGAGAGACGTGTTTACAAGTGTGCTTGAGAACATGGGCCAGTGCTGATTTTGTAAGACTCTCCAGCGGCCAATGGCATATGGGTATGCAGGAGGGTTAGCTTCAGAAATGTTCCCCACGTCCACCCATGGCGATACTTACAATAACCCTTCAAAAATGAGGGCAACATGGCAAGTGATTGTACCAATGAATGCCCTCCTTACCAATAAATCTTAAAATTGGCCTTCTCTAGAGATGAGAAGAATGCTGTATTAAAGTACAAAAAAAATATATCTTAGCCACATATTAGCATGTTATACCTACAATTTTATAGCTATATTATATATGCTAAGCCTATTTTCAAGCTGAATTTTGGTTTCTACTACTATTTGGCTAAATTTTCTCTTCTCTATTCTTTCTTATTCATCAATAGAAGTAAATTCTGTCCACTGAAAATTGAAGATAGGGGTCAGAAACTGAGAAAACAAAAAACAAAAAGAAAGAATAGCAGGTGTGGTTAGGATCATGAGGGGTCCCTTAGAAACACTGAGTACATCATATGGGGAAAAGCCAATCTTGTAACTGAGGGGATTTCCAGACAACCTAGAAAACACTAGAATATTAGAATTAGAAAGGAATAAAGTACTTATTTCCATTCTCTTCTTCCCTTATTCCCAATGGTCTTAACATTACACAGTTTTATAAGATTTCTTTTAAAATAAAACACAAACTAAGAATTTGGTAATAAATATACCATCAAAGGATAAGTTATAGATAAAATGGAATTTCAATCTTAGAAAAAAAAGTCAGGTTACATAATGAGTATTTTTAGAGAAAAATAAAATACAAATACTTGAACTGAAATTGAAAACATATTCAAAAGTAAAAAAGTGTATTACATGTTTTGCAAACAAGTCTAACAAACAGAAAACTAAAAAATAATTTAAAAACATGATTTATTCCCAGAAAGGTCCACATGCATACTTATTTTTTCATTTTAAAATGCAATTCAAATTTGGTAAAGATGTCACTTGAAGGGTATATTAAGTGTCTACTATGTACCTAGCACTGTTCTAAGTGCTAGAGATATAGAGCAGTGAATTACAGAGTTCTTTCTTCATAGAGGGTGCCTGGAAGAAGACAATAAGGAAACATGTGGCTTAAGTGGTAAAAGGTGCTAATAAAACTCAAACAGGGTAAGGTGGTATAGGACCACATAGAAAAGGATCTGTTCCATAGAATGGTAGGGAACAGTCTTTATGATAAGGCAGTATGAAGAGATTTGAGCAAGACACAATTAAAAAAAATATTTTTTATTTAAATTCAGTTTAGTTAACATATACTATACTATTAGTTTCAGGGTTAGAATTTAGTGATTCATCAGTCGCATAGAACACCCAGTGCTCATTACATCAAGTGCCCTCCTTAATGCCCATCACCCAACTATCCCATACCCCTACCCACCTCTCCTCCAGCAATCCTGTTTGTTACATGCATAAGCCAGTATCTCCTACAGTCTGCCTCCCTCTCTGTTTTTATCTTTATGTTTCCTTCCCTTTCCCTATGCTCATAGGTTTTGTTTCTTAAATTCCACATATGTGTGAAATCATATGGTATTTGTCCTTCTCTGACTTATTTCAATTAGCACCCTCTAATTCCATCCATGTTGTTGCAAATGGCAAGATTTCATTCTTTTTGATGGCTGAGTAATATATATACCACATCTTCTTCATCCATTCATCTGTCAATAGACATCTGGGCTCTTTCCATACTTTGGCTATTGTGGACATTGCTGCTATAAACACTGTGGTGCATGTGCCCCTTTGAATCACTATGTTTGTATTCCTTGAAAAAATACCCAGTAGTGCAATGGCTGGGTCATAGGGTAGTCCTATTTTTAACTTTTGGAGGACCCTCCATACTGTTTTCCAGAGTGGCTGCACCGGTTTGCATTTCCACCAACAGGGTAAGAAGGTTCCTCTTTCTCTGCAACCTCACCAACATCTATTGTTTCCTGAGTTGTTCATTTTAGCCATTCTGACCAGTGTGAAGCAGTATCTCATTGCGGTTTTGATTTCTATTTCCTTGATGCCAAGTGATGTTGAGGATTTTTTTCATGTGTCTGCTGGCCATTTGAATGTCTTCTTTGGAGAAATGTCTGTTCATGTGAGCAAGACACAAATTTAATGAGGAAGAGAATCGTTGAGAAAATCTGGAAGAAGACTATACTTTTTTTTTTTTTTTAAGATATTGTTCATTCATTTGAGACACAGAGATTCAGAGAGAGAGCGAGCATGAGCAGGGGGAGAGGCAGAGGGAGAGGTAGAAGCAAGCTCCCCGCTGAGCCGGGAGCCAAATGCGGGGCTCGATGCGGGGCTCGATCCCAGGACCCTAGGATCATGACCTGAGCCGAAGGCTTAACCATCTGAGCCACGCAGAAGCAGCCCTGGAAGCCCTGAGCCCTGTTAGAAAAGTATTCTTAAACAAAGTGATCAGCAAGGGCAAGGGCCCTGAGATAAGAGGGTTATGATGCAATTAAGAAGGAACAAGGAAGCTAATGTGACTAACATGCACTAAGTCATGAAAATGATAGAAAATAAGGTTGGAAGGCAGCTGGGAGAGCCGTATGGCATGGAGAGCCTCAAAAGCGATTGCATGGAGTTTGGCTTTTCTTAGAAGCCTTTGGAGGGAAGCAACATTTTACCTTTTAAAAAGATTACTCTGGCTTATATGGAATAAACTGTAGAGGGCAAGAGCAGAAGCAGGAAGAACAGTAAGGAAGCACCTGCAGTAGACCAGGAGGGAAATAATGAGGTACAGATGAGTGGTAGAGGTAGAGGGGGTAAGAAGTGATCAATTTAGGTACATTCTGAAAGTACAGCCAATAGGATTTGTTGATCAATTGGGATGTGGATGTAAAAATAAAAGAGAGAAGTCAAGAATGAATCTTAAGATACTGGCTTATGCAATTAACCCTAAAAAATGGTGGAGATGCCATTCACTGTGATGTGAAAGACTCCGGAGAAGTAGGTCTGGTGATGACAATCAAGCATGGGACATGCAACCTTTGTATCCATTAGATTACCATGTCGAACTGTTAAGTAGGCAACTGGATATGTGCATCAAGGGAATGGTAAGGACTAGGTAAGGACCAGGATTCCTGCAGTTAAGGACAGTTCAACAACAAGACATGATTTTCAATGAGTCATCATAGAAAAACAACTGACCACGTCTCTCTCTGTCAAATAAATAAATTCTTAAAAAGAAAAAAACCACTATCCATAAATGGAAAAACCAAGGCTGGCATTGGAATTATCATGATCAACACTAGAAGCTAAAAAACCATGAATGAGGATCTGGACTACCTGAACAGAAAGCAGAACTCATGAATCTTTATTCTAGCCAAGATACCCATTACTTGTAAGCAACGGCAAAAAGATATTTGAGGCCAACAATATCTCCAAAATTATAAAACACAAGTAAACCAGAAAAGGAAAAACTACTTAAGAAAATAACCAAACAAAAAACACACCTTAACACAGATTCAAGACAGGAGAAGATAAAAAGGAAATCTAGTCAGCTTCATATGCATGAATTTAATGGATGATGTGTATTCTACATAAGGACTCTAGAAGCAGAAGGGACATATTCTGAAAATCTATAAGTGAAAAATTAAAGAGATTTTTTTTTATTACCTCTCTTTAATTTTTCACTTACAGAAAAGGAGAGGGGGTACTAAAACTATTCTAAAGCAGAACACCAAACATAATTTTTAAAGTCAGGAAACTAAATGAAATCACCTAGAGAGTAAGAGTATAGGAAGAAGAGGAGAGAGCTATGGCTGACCCCTGTAGCACTTCAACAAACAGGGGTACGAAGTGGAAAAGGACCCAGCAAAAGGGACTGAAAAGGAGTGTCCAGTAATGTAAAAAGATACAAGAGGAGTATGATGCCCTGGAAGCCAAAGAAAGACATTTTTTTGAGAAGGGGAGAATGAACAACTATAGTAAATGCTCTTAAAAACATCTAGTAAAATGAGGTCTGAAATTGACCATGTGCTTTGGGAGGAGATCATTCATAACTCTGACAAGAGCAACTTTGATAAAATGGTAGGAGACAAAAGCCTTCCTTGAGTGGGTTCAAGAGGGAATGGGAAGAGAGGAAGGGGAGAGAGTAAATAGAGATTACTGTCACAAAGAATTACCGTGTAAAGGGAAGAAGAGAAACATGGTAGTAGTTGGCAGGAAAACTAGGGTCCAGAGAACTTATTTATTTATTTAGTTAGTTATTTTTATTTTATTTTTTTTAAATTTTATTTTATTATGTTATGTTAGTCACCATACAATACATCATTAGTGTTTGATGTGGTGATCCATGATTCACGGTTTTTGTAGAACACCCAGTGCTCCTTGCAGTACGTGCCCTCCTTAATACCCATCACCGGGCTAATTCCCCCCTCCCC
>NC_138371.1:85867415-85916438 GCF_054177405.1 Leptonychotes weddellii | reverse complement strand
AACCCTGTTTGTTTCTCAGGTCCATAGTCTCTCATGGTTCATCTCTCCCTCCAATTCCCCTCGCCCATTTTTCCCTTCCTTCTCTTAATGTCCTCCATGTTATTCCTTATGTTCCACAAATAAGTGAAACCATATGATAATTGGCTTTCTCTGCTTGACTTATTTCACTTAGCATAATCTCCTTCAGTCCCATCCATGTTGATGTAAAAGTTGGGTATTCATCCTTTCTGATGGCTGAATAATATTCCATTGTATATATGGACCACATCTTCTTTATCCATTCGCCTGTTGAAGGGCATCTCGGCTCTTTCCACAGTTTGGCTATTGCGGACATTGCTGCTATGAACATTGGGGTTCATATGGCCCTTCTTTTCACTATATCTGTGTCTTTGGGGTAAAAACCCAGTAGTGCAATTGCCTGGTCATAGGGTAGCTCTATTTTTAATTTTCTGAGGTACCTCCACACTGTTTTCCAAAGTGGCTGTACCAACTTGCATTCCCACCAACAGTGTAAGAGGGCTCCCCTTTCTCCACAACCTCTCCAACATTTGTTGTTTCTTGCCTTGTCAATTTTTGCCATTCCAACTGGTATAAGGTAGTATCTCAGGGTGGTTTTAATTTGCATTTCCCTGATGGCTAATGATGATGAACACAGAATAGGAGAAGATATTTGCAAATGACACTACAGATAAAGGGCTGGTATCCATGATCTATAAAGAACTTCTCAAACTCGACACCCAAAAAACAAATAATCAAGTTGAAAAATGGGCAGAAGACATGAACAGACACTTCTCCAAAGATGACATACAAATGGCTAACAGACACATGAAAAAATGTTCATCATCATTATTTATTTTTATTTTTTTAAGATTTTATTTATTTATTTGATAGAGAGAGAGAGAGAGAGCACAAGTAGGCAGAGAGGCAGGCAGAGGGAGAAGGAGAAGCAGGCTCTCCATTGAGCAAGGAGCCCAGTGTGGGACTTGATCCCAGGACCCTGGGATCAGCTGCAGTCGCATAACTAACTGAGCCACCCAGACGCCTGGGAGAAGACTTTTTTATAAACATAGAATAGTAAAAATAGCCCAATAAACACCTTACTGATCCTATGAGTGAAATATCTAGCAGGCAGGTAGAAGTGTGAATTAGGAACTAAAGAATCAAGTCAAGACAATAAATAAAAATGAGAAAGTAGCTATGCATGAGATGATCATAGAAGAAACATAAATGAATGGGGTTCTCATGTGGAAATTGTAAAAAGATGGAGAGGAATTTTTCATGGCTAGACCCTTGGGAAACAGTCTCATTTAGGAAAAAAAAAGGGAAGGAAGAGAAGTGTTCAAAGAAAACACGGATCAGGGTCTAAGAAGCCCAGGGGAAATACATTCACAAGAAAGTAAATGGGTTAACAGTATCCAAATACCACAAAGATGTTGCAAAGGATGAGGGCTAAAAGGCCATCATAAAAGTTACCAGGAGCTTACTTGTAAGCATTATGCAAAAGTGGTTAAGAAGATGGTGGGCAGCAAAAAAGGGAGTCAACAGATACAGAGTAATTAAAAAGAAACTTTAGTAGCAAAAGAAAAAAAAAAGATTAAAAATAGAGCAGTAGCTACAGAACATGTTGGAAACCTTAAGAGTGGGCAAGGAGTTAATACTGTGAAAGAAAACAAGGAAGCTGACTGATGAAGACCTAACCGTGCTACCATAATTTAAAAAGGGAAAATATGGCCAATACAATTTCTTACTTCAGAGAAATTTTATACCACATTTGATGAAGCTAAATTCTACTTTGTAATCAAAAGACTATACCCATAACCACAGTTATTCATAGAAATAAAAATACCCTTTTTTCCCATTGGGAAATGGCAAACACAATGTGAGTTACAGAGACTTTAACCTACAGCTAAAAAGAAAACTTCCTTCTTTAAAGGAATATCCATTGTATTTGCCAAGCCTGGTTTGATGTGCCAACAGCTATATAATTCTATCTGAATTTTACAAGCAGTTCAGTTTTCCAATGTTACAAAAAATAAGTAATATTCTTTGTTCCAAATTCATGTTAATTGCTTGAATTATAATTTATCCAGCTTGGCTGCAGACATCAAAAAGCAACTTTTCATTTCACTGAGTTGTTCCCAAAACCTTGAGGCTCCTTACATTAATCTTCCACTTACAGTATCAAGACATATATATTCCAGTGTTTGCAGCAGCCATATCTTTGGATGCACATGCTCAGTGTTTGCTATTTTTAACTCAAATTTTCATACAGTTAGAAGAGAAAACCCTAAACAGCATTATACTTTTCTGAGAATCATTTTACCCACCAGCTAAATTTCTAATCTAAGACTCACAGAACTGAACAATTTGTATTTAACTCAAACCTTTTCTCCAATTTCTTTCTATTAAAAAAACCCACCTTTTTAATAAATAACATCCATATTTCTTGAATATATCATGTCTAAAAAGAAAACAGCAAAAGAATATTTTGGTAACACTGCAGCAAGAGAACAACAAGAGAATATTTTGGTAACACTGATAATTCAGCGAGGTGAACACATGTAAAATGAACATATGTAAGATGTTTGGAATCATAAGTGCAGAAATCAGGACTTGGTACCTGAACACAGGATCTGCTTAGTCAATTACCATGCATGCTTTGGCCTCAGAAGTGGGCTATTTCCTCTAGGAAAATATTAACCTTCTAGGTATTTATATGCAATCTGTCCTTTAGGAAGAATCAACCATTTATATACTAAACCATATTATATCTCATACTACCCTTTGTATATGTGTATAACTGACCAGTGCTAACTAACTGTAACTTTAATAAACCCCACACACTCTCCCCAAAGACAAAGCTACAGGGACCATGGGTTCAGAAGATCAAATCATAATACTTTTTCCAGCCAGAGCAAAGTCTCAAAATACTTCCCCCATAACTATAAAAGTTCAACATAATAAAATGGACTTTATTTTGTTTAGCTTTAATATTATTTATTTTTTGAACAGGGGATATATCCACATGTACACGATTCAAGAGGTACAAAAGTGGAAAGTCTCTCTCCAATCTCTATTCGTCAAGGGTGTCCCAGATATTAGCTGCTTTGAAGATGATAAAGTTACCAATTTCTTGTGTAGCCTTTTAGAAATATTCTGTTTGTGTGTATATATAAGTATTATTATATATATACACACATATATATCTAATAACATTAGATTTAACCTTTCCTGATCTTGTGTAAAATCCCGGAAGTGCACCATATAGCATGTAACAGTCTGTGATTCTTACCCTTGGGCCAGAAATTTCTGTTTAAAATTAAAATTACAAAACAACAGTATTTATTTTGGTTGCATGTCAAATCAGTCTGCCCCATTTCTGTAAAAGCTTAAAGCAGTGCTTTTATTTACAAGTATATGATTAAATATATCCTAGACCTCTATATCCAGCTTCTTTGTCTCATCTATTTTATGAAATGACTAAGGAAAGTAGGCTGAGCTGTGATCAAATGAGGTAAGAGAGTACTTTGTAAATGGAAAAAACTTTATTGTTGTTTTGCTGGTGATAAGTTCTGTTCAACAAATAACTATGCTCACTGTCAGTAACTAAATACTGGCAATGGATATAGGGGAGTTAGAGAGGACAGGAGCTTCAAGTTTAGGCATTAAAAACATAAGGAGGGGTGCCTGGGTGGCTCAGTCATTAAGCGTCTGCCTTCGGCTCAGGTCATGATCCCAGGGTCCTGGGATTGAGCCCCACATCGGGCTCCCTGCTCCATGGGAAGCCTGCTTCTCCCTCTCCCACTCCCCTGCTTGTTTTCTCTCTCTCGCTGTCTCTCTCTGTCAAATAAATAAATCTTAAAAAAAAAAAAAGAAGGAAATGTGACTGACTTTAAAAACTGGTTTTATAAACAATGTTTCCTTTAGGATGCAATGCAAGAATAGAAACTCAACTCAGAATGGTTCAATCACTAAAAATAATTAATATATCACATAATTCATAACAAGAAATTCAGGAGTGGGATGGTTACAGGGTGGTTAATTCCACAGCCCACTCATGTCATCTTCCTATTCTGTCATCCTAAGTAGCTCCAGACAATTCATCCTTACCCACCAATGTTCAGAAGCACAGGAAATGTGTACTTAAAGAATTCTCGAGTTTGTTAATAGGGAAGGAAGAGGAGAAAGACTTTAGGTAAAGCAACTCACATCTGCTGCACCTCTTATGACTTTGAAAACCAAATTAAGGGGCACCTGGGTGCCTCAGTAGGTTAAGCGTCTGCCTTCGGCTCAGGTCATGATCCTGGGGTCCTAAGATCCAGCCCCGCATTGGGCTCCCTGCTCAGTGGGGAGTCTGCTTGTCCATCTCCCTCTGCCCCTCCCCCTGCTCGTGGAGTGCTTGTACTCTCTCTCTCTCTCAAATAAATAAAATCTCAAAAAAAGAAAAAGAAAACCAAGTTAAAAGGGTATTTGGTGTTTTGTTTTCTTTTAGTTCTTTTTACCCATTATGAAACACGAGTCATACAGAAAGGGCATAAAAGGTACCTAAAAGATGTGGGGTAATATGAACAAATCCTTTGTATACCAAAAACGAAGTAAGTTTTTAAAAAGAATTGCTTTTTCTGTTCATAAGCATTAAAAAAAATTAAACTAGTCCCTAATGCTTGATAATATCTTGAAAATATTGTGCTTCACTAGTCTGACTTCATTAGCACAAAATTGCCCCATAACTTTTACTAATAAGAGCAAAACAGGAAAAAATCTCTGCATTCACCTAGATGGCTTTAAAAAAAAAAAGGTGAGTATCAGCTGTTTTGAGAGAATTATTATTGTTTTCAGGATGTATAATAATTCCCACTGGGCCATTATATCACATACTAGCTTTTACACAATTATTTATTCTTGTTTATAAAGCTTCAGGTCAAAAAAGTTGATTATTCCTATAGCAATTAGTGGAAGATTTTTAGGGCTTAGTTAGATAATAACATTCATTAGAATATATTAGAGCTACAAACAAAATATAGTTTATATAAAAAGAAACCAAGGAGTAAGTTAGGTCTGCTTGATCTAGTCTAAAGTGATTTTAAAAGTAGAAAAAATGATTCATAGTATCAAAATGGCTTTGTTAATAAAGACAGGTACATCAGTGATACTTAAATGTTGACAGGCAGATAAATAAGTTAAATAATTTATTACAAATTAAGAGCCTCTATCAGAATATAATAGAACACTAACCTTTATTTATGAATTCCTTTTTTGCCTGGTTTTGGATTTAATGAATTATATGTAAAATCTGAAAATATTTCAAAATGAGAACACATTTACAAAGAATAAACCACAAAATAAAAACAACTCAATTTACTATCATATTTTTCAATTTACTTCTTCAATGACAGACACTTGAGCCCACTTGCACATAATAAAAAGCCAAACAGTAACGGCTAAAATAGACAGGATTATTTTCTACCTTTCTACCACCACACCCCCTTCCTTAACAAGAAGTTTGGAGTTAGGTAAGTCCACGCTGGAGCAGTGGCCAGGTACCAGAGTCACCTACAGCCTTCTTGTCCTTTCCTTCCAGGTAGGTCAAAAGACAACTGGCACAGTTCCAGGTTTGGCATCAATGTCTGATGCAGGAAGAAAGGAAGAGGATAAAAGGGCATCTGCCAAACAAGTCAAATCTATTTTAGCAAGGTTTCCCAGAATCATCATCCAGTGACTTCTACTGGTGTCTCATTGGCCACACAGTATCACATAACCACTCCTAATCAAAACGGAGTTTAGAAAAAAGTGTTTCAGCTGGGCACATAGACCCCACGCCCAGGGTTATATTTGTGAAGGAAAAGGTAAGAAGGGATTTGGGAAAACAATCTCAGGCTCTGCCACAAATTCCAAGGGCAATTTTAGGTAAGAGTGATTTGGAAACACTGTAGCCTGTATTGCATACAGATCAAGTCAGCTCTGAGGTTTCATTGAAATCTGTATCAAATAGGTATATGGCCATGGCTATACTCAAGAAGAAAAGAAGTTCTTCATTTCATATTGACTATCACAGTTACTGATAATGAAAGTTAGAAGTTTGGAAGCTAGAAAAATCAATTCTCTTATTACTATGATGCTCTGCATGCATGCACTCCTATGTTTCAGGTGACATTTCAATTATTTCACTTTCCTCTATTCCAACTATTGTAAAAACCTCTACTCATTCAGTGTTCCACAATAACAAGTATTTAGCCTGAGTATGTGCAGGAGGAAAGATGCCTCATTCAATCTGAAATGTAAAACAGCATCAAATATACCCACAACTGAATAAAGTAGTTATTCAGATAATCCAGAAACTTTTAGAGTACTATTCACCACAGTGAATCCATCTTAACATGACAATAAATGAATTTTCTTTAAAAAACATACACCCATAGGACAGAGGGAGAAAATAGCAAGCAAATTTCAGAAGGTGAAACCAGATGCACAACTGAAAAGCACCTTAGCAGACCTAAAAGTGAAACCCTACTTCAGCGAAAATAAAGCTGAAAAGCAGCGTGACTGGCACTGAGGAACCCCCAAAGAGCTCAGAAAGTGGCACAATAAGGTACATTTGCAAGTAGGGTAAAAATAGGGAAGAAAACAGTATGATTTGTTAAAAGCTTATGAAACAGTTAAACTCCCAGATTCCCTACTTCATACAATGTCCTCCCACACCCTATCAAAGGTCTGAGTATATCTTCTGGAGAGAGTGAAGCAGAGTATATCACTAGACAGAGAAAGATCACTAGACATTTAAGAACAACTAATAATATTAAAGACAGATAATATTCAAAACATACTGAAAGAAAGTTGAAGGAAATCATGACTATTTAAAGAGAAAATAACTCAAGAAAAACTGTCATTAATATTCTCAGAGAGGAGGGGTGCCTGGGTGGCTCAGCAGTTAAGCGTCTGCCTTCGGCTCAGGTCATGATCCCAGAGTCCTGGGATCAAGCCCCGCATCGGGCTCCCTGCTCCGCCGGAAGCCTGCTTCTCCCACTCTCACTACCCCCTGCTTGTGTTCCCTCTCTCTCTGTGTCTGTCAAATAAATAAAACCTTAAAAAAAAAAAATTCTGAGAGAGGAGATATCACCCATGAAGTAAGAACAGAATGCTAGTAAGAGGAAATACTCAGAGAACAAAAAAATAGCTCTTGAAAATTAAAAAATAATACCAGAGATCAAAAGCTTAACAGAATAGAAAGATACACTTGAAGAGAATTCTAACAGAGGACAAAAAGATGAGTTGAAAACAGGAAAAAAGAGAAAAGAACATTAGACGATCAACTCAAGACATCCAATATCTGAATAATATGTAAAGAATAAAAAGAGAAAACGAGGATATAAACAATACTGATATTAACAATTTTTAAAGTTCCCCAACTAAAGGAAGTTGAGTTTTCATAATGAATTGGCTCAACCAGTGCCTAGCACATAATATGAAAGTAACTTAATAGATAATGTCTAAAATGGGAAAATAAAAAAGCTGCAAACAGTCAACTGTCCAGAAAGATTTATTTCTTGATTATGAGAACCACAGTTTCCTAATGAAATTAATGTCACCAGAACTATGCTTTCTTTGCTATGCTGAATTTAAGTAACCTGCTTTAAGGATACTAATGAATAATTGTTCCACAGAGAGTTCAATTCAATTCCAACAAATATTTACTGAGTTCCTAATTTGTGGTAAGCTCTTTTGATAAAAAGACAAAAATGTCCTAAATTTAAAGGATCTCAAGCCTGTGGAGGCTTAGTCCAAATTAAACTGTGTGAACATTTATTTACTCATATAGATGACAGACTGTCATATAAAATAGGAGGTAATCTTATTCTAGAGGACATTCTAGAATAATAGGACCAACAGGATCATAGGACCAATGGGAAGAAAGTATAGATGGAAAAATTTCATCTCAATACTAGTTTTCCCATGGTAAGAATAAACCAATTTTAAGTCTTATTATAGAACTACAATAATCAAAGCAATGTGGTGTTTGTCTAGAGTTGGTATATGAATCAAGAGAACAGAATAGAGTGGAGAAATACACCCACACATACATGATCAATTGATTTTCAACAAACATACCAGGATAATTTGATGGAGAAAGGACAGACTTCTCAACAAATGGGTACTAGAGTAACTGGACATGGAAAACAGAACAAAACAAAACCCTCAACCTCTATCTCGTACCATATATAAAAATATACAAAATTTAAGTTGAAATGTATCATAAAACTATCGCCTTAACTGTTAAGCATCTAGAATAAAAGCCAAAATATAACTATTGCTGCCTTTCTAAAACCCAAAATGCAGTTCCATATTAAACTGAAATGTATACTAGCCCAGAACAATTTAATGGTACATACTGAGCTATAGCATAGCTGCTTAGTTGCATTTGAGATTTTCTAGTCAATTGTGTAATGGAAATTTCTTTCTTCTAAAAGTTACCGGTATTACTTTCTGAGAAATGAATCACTATATATTAAATGTAAAAATTTTTATACCAAATAGGATAAACTTTTGACTCCCTTTATTCATTTGTAGATTAAGTGGAATAATACCTAGTTTTATCATTTACTCTTAACATTCTGGTCAGAGGGAGAAGCAGACTCCCTGCTGAGCAGGGAGCCCGATGCGGGACTCGATCCAGGGACTCCAGGATCATGACCTGAGCCGAAGGCAGTCGCTTAACCAACTGAGCCACCCAGGCACCCTACTCTTCATATTCTGTAATCTAGCCACTTTGGGATGGTCTTAGGATGTTTCCCAGATAATCTGTTCCATTTCCTGACCCCTCCCTGCAAACAAAATGGCAGTGACACTTTATCCTGATTTTTTTCTTTTTGGTTTATGCCTATTCCATCTTAATTAAATATGTATAAATAAAAAGAGAACTATATGTAAGAGATAAAAATACAAATTTGTGGGGAGGTCTAGGTAGCTCAATCAGTTAAGTGTCCAACTCTTGGTTTCAGCTCAGGTCATGATCTTGGAGTCATGAGATCAAGCCCCGTGTCAGGCTCTGTGCTCAGTGTAGAGACTGCTTGAGATTCTCTCTTGCTGTCCTTTTGCCCCTCTCCCTGCTCATGCTCTCTCTAAAATAAATAAAATCTTAAAAAAATACATAAATCTGTGGAAGAAAACAGAAAAAAATCTGTGACATTGAATTAGTCTTTTCTTAGATAAGACACAAAAAGCACAAACTACTGAAAAGCTGATCAATTGGACTTCATCAAAATTAACACCTGTTCTTCAAAAGACACTTGCTAAGATAAGTCACAGGCTAGGAGAACATGTATGTACTAGCCAGCAAAAGACTTGTATCCAGAATATATAAATAACACTTATAGTTCAATAATACAATTATTAAAATGGACAAAAGATCTGAATAGATATTTCACCAAAAAGATGTACAGATGGCCAAGAGGCACACAAAAATGTGCTCAACATCATTAGTCATCTGAGAACTGTAAATTAAAACCACAATAGGATACCATTACACAACTAGTAGAATGACTAAAATTAAAAAGATTTAGAAGGCCAAATCTTTGCAAGGATGCAGAGTGACTGGAATTGCTGGTGCAAATCAAAAATATACACTCACTTTAAAAAACAGCACAGTAGTCTCTTATAAAGTTAAACATAAATTTGCTATATGTCATAGCAATCCCACCCACCCCTTAGTATTTACACAAGAGAAATAAAAACATGCCCACACAAAGACCCGTGTGTGTACATCCATAGTAGCTTTACTCATAGCCATGAAAAATTGTAAACAATCCAAAGTGTCCATCAACAGGCAAATGGCTAGATAAATTTTGGTATAGCCCTACAATGGAATACTACTCAGTAAAAAAAAAAGGAATGATACATTCAACAAATGGATCAATCTCAGAAGTATTATGTTAATAAGAGAAGCCAGGCACAAAATGCTACACATTGTATGACTCCATTTATATGAAGGTTTAGAATAAACAAAATTATAGGGACACAAATCAGTTGTTGTGAAAAGTTAGATTTGTAAGACGTGACTGTTCACAAAAGGGTACAAGGGAGCTGCCTAGGATAATGGAAGTCTTCTCTATCTTGACTTTGGCGGTAGTTACAAAATTGTACAAAGTTATCCAAACACACTGAACTGCAAACTTTAAAAGGGTGAATTCTACTATATGTAAATTATACTTGAATAAACTTGTCCTTAAAAATTTTTTAATAAATAAACCATCACGGTACTAGAAATAAAGATGTCGATATGATTCCAACTACTGAGATTATTTATAAATCTTTGAAAAGACAATATTCAAGTAATTTTAAAGAACAGAGAGTCTTCTTAAGAGTTAAAAAAAAGTAGCAAGAGAATATTAGAATAAGAAAAATGAAGCTAGCAGGAAATCAAAGATACTAAAATAATACACTTAAGCAAATCTCAATTACACAACTGGGATCTTAACTGTCAAAATAATCCCAAATAGACCATAATAAAAAATAAGAATTCAAATATTTCTAAAGGAATTTTAAAAATAGTCATTCAAATACATGAAAATGGGGAGTTTTAATGCTCTTAAAAGGTTATAAAAATGGAAATGCTTTTTTTCCTCTAAAATTTCAAGTTGAATAATCAGAAACCAAACCCCCTGCACAGTGACCCATAAGCAGGAAAGATATCATGAGCGTCCTGAGGAGCGAGGGCTTGAGCACCGCATCAGGCACCCTCCCTTGCTGGTCTGGAAATCTGCACCAGGAAGAGGAGCCCCCACAACATCTGGCTGTGAAAGTCAGCAGGGCTTTACTCCAGGAGAGCCAGCAGGCTATTGGAAACTGACTCTGTTTTAAAGGACACTACACAATATCACTCATTCTGAGACACAGCAGAGAAGGAGTGATATGAAAAGTGCCTGAGCCACATGTAAGACAGATTAAATTTTAGGGAGTATGCAAGAAGAACTTCTCCAAAATGGAAGGACTGGTAAGTACCATTTTTCTTCCCTCATTCAGCCTACCTCGCCCAGTGCAGAAGGGTGAGAGCTGTGGCACCCTCTCCCTACCCTGTTAACACTACTTGTCCCCATGCTGGACTTCTCCTGTGAACCCACCCAGCTCACCAGCCTGCCCTGGCTGGAATGCCTCCAAAGAATTCCTGCCTCACCAAATCTGGCAGGCAGTATCAGTGGGGCCACCAAACCCCAAAACAACAATGTTCAAAGTGTCTACCACCCTGCCACACCCACAGGGCAGCCCTGGCCAAGACTCTGCACCCGCCAAAGCAACTCCTTGGGGAAGGGGGAAGGGCCACACCCATCAGCACATCAATAGCAGCTGCAGCAAGGCGTCTCAGCCAGCTGTTTGGGGGCTAACCCCACCCAAGAGCCAGCCCACAGCAGCTACAGCAGTAGCCAGCCCCACCCATCAAGACAAGGGCAGCAGTAAGCAGCCCACACATGGGACAACTCTGGAGTACTTGGTTCTGGTGACCAGGGGGAATTGAGTTCCTAGGGCCCATAGGGTGCTCCTACACGAGGCCACTAACTTCAAGATAAAGAGACATAGCTGAGCTAATACATACTAACAAACACAGAGAGACAAAAAAGAAAAGACAGAGGAACATGTAGCAAATAAAAGAATAAAACTAAACCTCAGAAAATAACTAAACAAAATGGAGATAACCAATCTACCTGATAAAGAATTCAGGGCGCCTGGGTGGCTCAGTCGGTTAAGCGTCTGCCTTTGGCTCAGGTCATGATCCCAGGGTCCTGGGATCGAGTCCCACATTGGGCTCCCTGCTCTGTGGGGAGCCTGCTTCTCCCTCTCCCACTCCCCCTGCTTGTGTTCCCTCTCTTGCTGTCAAATAAATAAATAAAATCTTTAAAAAAAAAACAAAAAACAGAATTCAAAGTAATGATCATGAAGAAGTTCACCAGACTTGAGAGAAGAGGGGTTGAATTCACCAAGGACTTCAACAAAAAGAGTAAAAATATAAAAAAGATCCAATTAGAGCTGAAGAACTCAATAACTGAAATGAAAAATACACTAGATGGGCGCCTGGGTGGCTCAGTTGGTTAAGCGACTGCCTTCGGCTCAGGTCATGATCCTGGAGTCCCGGGATCGAGTCCCGCATCGGGCTCCCTGGTCGGCGGGAATCTGCTTCTCCCTCTGACCCTCCTCCCTCTCATGCTCTCTGTCTCTCATTCTCTCTCTCAAAATAAAAAAAAAAAAAAAAAAAAAAAAAATCTTTAAAAAAAAAAGAAAAATACACTAGAGGGACTCAAAAGGAGATTAGATGATATAGAATAGATAAGCAATCTGGAAAATAGGTTAGTGGAGATCATCCAAACTGAACAACAAAAAGAAAAAAATGTATCAAAAAAATAATAAGGACAGGTTAAAGGACCACTGAAACAACATAAAGTACTAACACTAACATTCACATTATAGGGCTCCCAGAAGAAGAGAGAGAAAGAGGCAGAAAACTTATTTGAAAAAATAATGGCTGAAAATTTCGCTAATCTGAAGAAGGAAACACATAATCAGGGAGGGGAAGCATGGACAGTCCCGAGCAAGATGAATTCAAAGAGATCACCACCAAGATACATAATAATTAAAATGTGAAAAAATTAAAATAGAGAATCTTAAGAGCAGCAAGAGAAAAGCAACTAGTTATGCACGAAAGACCCCTCCCAGCATAAGGCTATCTATCACTAGATTTTTCATAGAAACTTCGCAAGCTACAACTCACAACCAAGAATAATCTACTGGTAAGGTTATCATTCAGAAGTAAAGGAGAGATAAAGAGCCTTCTAGAAAGAAAAAAGTAAAAGGAGTTTATCACACTAACACAGCCTTAAAATAAATGCTAAAGGGACTTCTTTAAGCAGAAGAGAAAAAGCCACAACTAGGGGTACCTGGGTGGCTCAGTGGGTTAAGTGTCCAATTCTTGATTTCGGCTCGGGTAGTGAGATCAAGCCCCGAGTCTGGCTCCGTGCCCAGTGGGGAGTCTGCTTGAGATTCTCTATCTCCCTCCGCCCAGCCCTCCCTACACTCATGCGTGTGCTCTCTCTCTCTCTCTAAAATAAATAAATAAATCTTAAAAAAAAAGAAAAAGTCACAACTAGAAGAAAATTACAAAAGAAATAATTTCAATGGTAAAGGAAACATATGCTAAAGGTAATTAATTATTTATAAAGCTAGAATGAACGTAAAAAGACAAAAGTAGTAATTTTAATTATGTCTACACTAGTTGCTTTACCTACAATAATTAATTAAGAGATACACAAAATAAAAAGATGTAAATTATGACATCAAATACATACAGCAAGGAAGGGGGAAATAAAAACGTAACTTTTAGAATGTGTTCAAACTAAGCATCCATGAACTTAAAGTAGATAGCTATGTATTTATAAGATGTTATATATGAACATCATAGTAATCACAAATCAAAAATCTACAACAGATACGCACACAAAAAAGAAAAAGTACTCCAAGCACAGCACTAAAGAAAGTCATCAAATCACAAAGGAAGAGTACAAGAAAACAAGAAAGGAACAGAGAACTACAAAAAGAATTAGGAGGCAATAAACAAAATAGCAGTACGTACATATCTATCAATAATTACTTAAAATGTAAATGGACTAAATGATCTAATGAGAAGACACACAGTGAACGAACGAATTAAAAAAAAAAAAAGACCCATTTATATGCTCCTACCAGAGACTCACTTCAGACCTAAATGCAGATAAAGACTGAAAGTGAAAGGAAGGAAAATAATATTCCATGCAAATGGCAACAAAAATTACCCTGGGGTAGCAATATATATATTAGACAAAACAGACTTTAAAACAAAGACTGTAATAAGAGACAAAGAAGGGCAGTACATAATGATAAAGGGATAAACCCAACAAGAGGATATAACAATTGTAAATATCTATGCTCCCAACATAAGAGCATCTAAATACATAATACACATATTAATAGACATAAAGGGAGAAACTGACAATAATATAACAGTACTAAAAAACTTAAACCCCTTACATCAAAGGATAGATCATCCAGACAGAAAATAAAAAGGAAACAGGGGCTTTGAATGTCACATTAGACCAGATGAACTTAACAGATTTATACAGAACATCCTATCCAAAACAGCAGAATACACATTCTTTTCAAGTGAGCATGTAACATTCTCCAGGACAGATCACATGTCAGGCAACAAAACAAGTCTCAATAAATTTAAGAAGATGGAATCATGCGAAGTATCTTTTCTGACCACAGTGGTATGAAAGTGGAAATCAGTTACCAGAAGAAAACAAAACAAAAAGCCAGACATGCACAGAAGCTAAACAACATGTTACTAAACAGACAATGAGTTAACAAAGAAATCAAAGAGAAAATCAAAAGATAACTGGAGACAAATGAAAATGGAAACAAAATTTTCTGGAATTGTTGGGATGTAGCAAAAGCATTGCTCAGAGAGAAGTTTATAGGGATGCAGATCTATAGTGATGCAGGTCAAGAAACAACTAAAATCTCAAACAATCTAATCTACACCTAAAGGAAGTAAAAAAAAAAAAATCAAAGTCCAAAGTTAGTAGAAGGTAGGAAATAACAGTATCAGAGTGAAAGTAAATGAAATAGAGACTAAAAAGTAAGAAAAGATGAATACAATGAAGAGTTGGTTCTTTGAAAAGATAAACTGATAAACTTTTAACCAGATAAGTCTAGCTAAAAAAAAAAAAAAAGAAAAGGAAAAAGAGAAAAGAAAGAAGACTCAAAAATGAAAAAGGAGAAGTTACAATCAAAACCACTGAAACAAAAAATTGTAAGATTTCTACAAAAAATTATATGCCAACAAATTGGACAAGCTCAAAGAAATGGATAAATTCCTAGAAACATATAATCTTCCAAAACTGAATCAGGAAGAATCAGAGACCAATTACTAGTAATGAAATTGCATTAATTATAAAAAAAACAACAACAACAAAACCAAAACAAAGAAACAAAAGTCCAGAACCAGATGGCTTCCAGGACCAGGTGAATTCTACCAAACACTTAGAGAAGAGTTAATAACTATCTCTATCAAACTATTCCAAAAAAATAGAAGAGGAAGGAATTCTTCTAAATTCATTCTACAAGGCCAGCATTACCATGTTGCCAAAATCAGAAAAGATATTACTAAAAAAAAAAAAAAGAAAGAAAGAAAAAAGATTACAAGCCAATATCCCTAATGAGCATGGATTGGACATGAAATTCCACAACAAAATATTATTAAGCTGAATTCAACAATACATTAAAAGGATCATGCATCACAATCAAGTGGGATACATTCAGGGGTGCAAGGACAGTTCAATATCCACAAATCAATCAACAAGATAAACCACAGTAATGAAATGAAGCTGAAAATCATATGATCATCTCAATAGACGGAGCAAAAGCATTTAACAAAATTTAACATTGAGTCATGATAGAAACTCAAAAAAGTGGGTATAGAGAAACATACCACAACATAAAGGCCATATATGACAGGCCCACAGCAAACATATTCAGTGTTAAAAAGCTGAAAGCCTTTCCTCCAAGATTAGAAAGGAGACAGGAATGCCCACTCTTGCCACTTCTATTCAACATTATATTGGAAGAAGTCCTAGCCAGGGCTAATATCATACTCAATGATGAAAAGCTAAAAGTTTTTCCTCTAAGATTAAGAACAAGATAAGATGTCAAATGTCACCATTTTTATGTAACATAGTACTACTGTAAGTCCTAGACACAGAAATCACACAAGAAAAAATAACACATCCAAATTGATAAGGAACAAATAAAACTGTCATTCTTTGCAGTGACATACTACATATAAGAAACCCTAAAGATCCACCAAAAAAACTATTAGAATTAATAAATAAATTCAATAGGGTGCCTGGGTGGCTCATTCGGTTAGGCATCTGCCTTTAACTCAGGTTGTGATCCCAGGATCCTGGGATCAAGTCCCGCACTGGGCTCCCTGATTCACAGGGAGCCTGCTTCTCCCTCTGCCTCTCTCTCTCTCTGTCTCTCATGAATAAATAAAAATAAAATCTTTATAAAAAATAAATTCAATAAAGTTCGAGGATACAAAATTAATATATAGAAATATGTCGCATTTCTCTATACTGATAACAAGCCAGCAGAAAGAAGTTAAAACAATCCAAATTACAATAGCACCAAGAAAAACCCTAAAAATTAATTTAACCAAGGTGAAACTGAAGATGACATATAAGTTAAAATATATACCATGCTCATAAATTAAAAGAATATTGTTAAAATGTACATACTACGCAATCTACAGATTCAATGCAATTTCTATCAAAATACCAGCATCATTTTTCATAGAACCACAATAAATAATCCTAAAATTTGTATGGACCCCCAAAAGACCCCAAATAGCCCAAGTTATCTTGAGAAAAAAGAACAAAGCTAGAGGTATCACAATCCCTGATTTCAAACTATACTACAAAGCTACAGTAATCAAAACAGTATGGTATTAGCACAAAAACAGAAAGATAGATCAATGTAACATAATAGAGAGTCCAGAAATAAACTCATACTTATTTGGTCAATTAATGTACAACAAAAGACTAAAGAATATACAACAGGGGGGGTGCTGGGGAGGCTCATTCTGTTAAGCATCTGACTCTTGATTTCAGATCAGGTCATGATCTTAGGTTTATGGGATTGAGTCCTGGGTGGGCTTTACACTCAGTGGTAGTCTGCTTCTCTCCCTCTCCCTCTGCCCCTCCCCCTGCTCATGCCCATGCTCTCTCTCTCTCTCTCTAAAAAATAAATAAATAAATCTTTAAAAAAAAAAAACAATGGGGACAAAGAGAGACTCTTCAATAAATGATGTTGGGAAAAGTGGACAGCTATATTAAAAAATTAAAATTGAATCACTTTCTTATACTACAAAAATAAACTCAAAATGTATTTAAAACCTAAATGTAAGACCTGAAACCATAAAACTCCCAAAAGAAAACATAGGCAGTAAAATCTCGGACATGAGTCTTAGCAGTATTTTTTTGGATCTGTATCCTTGTGTAAAGGCAAAAAAAGCAAAAATTAACAAGTCGGTCTACATAAAACTAAAAAGCTTCTGTACAGCAAAGGAAATCATCAACAAAATGAAAACCTACAGAATGGGAGAAAATATTTGCATATCATATATCTGATACAAGGTTAACATCTATATATATGTAATTTGAAGATTTCATTTATTTATTGAGAGAGAAAGAGAGCAAGCATGCGCACACAAGCTGGGAGAGGGGCAGAAAGAGAGGGAGAGATGTCAAGCAGACTCTGCGCTAAGCATGGAGATAGACATGGGGCTCAATCTCATGACCCTGAGATGGTGACCTGAGCTAAAACCAAGAGTCGGACAAATGAGCCACCCAGGCACCCCCAAAATATATTTTAAAAAACCACATATGAGTCCATACCAAAAATAAAACAATCCAATTAAAAAGTGGGTAGACATTGTACCAAATGAATAGACATTTTTCCAAAGAAGACATATAGATGGCTAACAGATAGAAAGATGCTCAACATCACTACTCATCAGGGAAATACAAATCAAAACTGCAACAAGATGTCAACTCACACCAGTCAGAATGGGTAGTATCTATAAGACAAGAAATAACAAGTATAGGCAAAGATGTGGAGAATGGGAACCCCTGTGCACTGTTGGTGAGTATGTAAATTGGTTCAGCCACTAGGGAAAACTATAGAGTTTACTCAAAAAATTAAAAATAAAAATACCATATGAACCAATAATTCCACTACTGGGTATTTACCTAAAAAAAAAAATAACACACTAATTTGTAAACATATACACACCCCTATGTTTATGATAGAATTATGTACCATAGCCAAGATATGAAAGCAACCTAAGTGTCCATTAATAGAGGGGTGTATAAAGAAGATGTGGTATGGTGGAATATTACTCAGTCATAAAAAAGGAATGAAATCTTGCCATTCACAACAACATGGATAGACCTAGAGACTATTATGCTAAGAGAAATAAGTTAATAAATAAGGAATGAAAAGTACAACACAGGTAGTAAATAACATTGTAATAATGTTATGTGATGATTGATAATAGCCACACTTATCATGGTGAGCACAGTGTATAGAACTGTTGAATCACTATAATGTAAAACTGAAACTACTATAACATTGTACGTCAACAATACTTCAAGAAAATTAAAAAAATAAAGATATAAGTATCATTCTGTGATATAATCAGTAAAAAACAAAAAAAATGAAATCTTGCCACTTGCAAAAGGGTGAACCTAGAAGTAATCACACTAAGTCAAAGAAGTCAGAAAAACACAAATACCAAATAATTTCACCTATATGTGGAATATTTTTTAAAAATGAAAAACAAAAAAAATAGAAACCAGAGTCATAAATACAGGGAACAAACTGGTGGTTGCCAAAGGGGGGCAGATAGCGGAATGTGTTAAATAAGTAAAGGGGATTAAGAGGTACAAACTTCCACTAAATACTCCAATCAAAAGACACAGGGTGTCAAAATGGATAATAAAAAAAAAGACCCATCTACATGCTGCCTACAAGAGACACATTTTAGACCTAAAGACACCCGCAGATTGAAAGTGAGGGGATGCAGAAACATCTATCATACAAATGGATGCCAAAAGAAAGCTGGAGTAGCAATACCTATATCAGACAAAATATACTTTAAAACAAAGACAGGGGCTGCCTGGGTGGCTCAGTTGGGTAAGTGTCTGCCTTCAGCTCAGGTCATGATCTTGGGGTCCTGGGATCAAGTCCCACATCAGGCTCCCTCTCAGCAGGGAGTCTGCTTCTCCCTCTCCCCTTTGCCCCCCACTCATGCTCGCTCTTACTTGCTCTCTCTCTCAAACAGATAAAATCTTTAAAAATAAATAAATAAAAATAAAATAAAATAAAACAAAGATGGTATCAAGAGAGAAAGAAAGACACTATAATAATAAAGGGAACAATCCAACAAGAAGATATAACAATTATAAATATTTACACACCCCATATGGGAGCATCCAAATACATAAAACAATTAATAACAAACATAAAGTAACTAATCAATAATAATACAATAATACTAGGGGACTTTAATATTCCACAGTATTTGCTTTGAATGATACACTAGACCTGATGGATATAACAGATATATTCAGGACATTCCATCCTAAAACAGCAGAATACACTTCTTTTCAAGTGCACATGGAATATTCTCCAAATATATCACATATTAGGCCCCAAAACAAGCCTCAATAAATTTAAGAAGACTGAAGTTTTATCATGCACCTTTTCTGACCATAACACTATGAAACTAGAAGTCAACCACAAGAAAAAATCTGGAAAGAACACAAATACATGGAGGTTAAATAACACGCTACTACACAATGAATGGGTCAACCAGGAAATCAAAGAAAAAGTTAAAAAAGTACATGGAAACAATGGAAAATAAAAACACAATGGTCCAAAGCCTCTGGGATACAGCAAAAGTGGTTCTAAGAGGGAAGTTTAAAGCAATATAGGTCTACCTCAAGAAGCAAGAAAAATCTCAAATAAACGACCTAACCTTATACCTAAAGCAGCTAGAAAAAAACAACAAACATAACCTAAAACTGGCAAAAGGAAGGAAATAATAAAGATTAGAGCAGAAATAAATGAAATAGAAACCAAAAAAAACAAAAAACAAAAAACAATAGAACAGATCAATGAAACCAGCAGCTGGTTCTTTGAAAACATCTGTAAAATTGATAAAACCCTGGTCTGACTTATCAAGGAAAAAAGAGAAAAAACTCAAATAAATAAAATCACAAATGAGAGAGGAGAAATAACCAACCCCACAGAATTACAAACAATCACAAGCGAATATTATGAAAACCTATATGCCCACACATTGGACAACCTAGAAAAAATGGATAAATTCTTAGAAACATATAAACTAACAAAACTGAGACATGAAGAAATAGAAAATTTGAACAGATTGATAAGTAGCAAAGATATTCAATCAGTAATCAAAAAGTGCTCAACAAAATTTCAGGACCTGATGACTTCACAGGCAAATTCTACCAAACATTTACAGAAGAGTTAGTATCTATTCTTCTCAAACTATTCCAAAAAATAAAAGAGGAAATAAAAATTCCAAGTTCATTCTATGAGGCCAGCATTACTCTCATACCAAAGCCAGATACAGACACCACTAAAAAAGAGAACTATAGGCCAATATCCCTAATGAATACAGATGCAAAAATCCTCAACAAAATACTAGCAAACCAAATTCAACAATACATTAAAAAAAAAACATTCACCATGATCAAGTGGGACTTATTCCTGGGTTGCAAGGGTGGTTCAATATTTGCAAATCAATCAACATGATACAACACAGCAATAAGAGAAAGGATAAGAACCACATGATCATTTCACTAGATGCAGAAAAAGCATCTGACAAAGCACAACAACCATTCATGATAAAAACCCTCAACAAAGTATGTATAGTAGGAACATATCTCAATGTAATAAAGACCATATATGAAAAACTCATAGCTAACATCATCCTCATTGGGGAAAAACTGAGAGCTCTTCTCTTAAGGTCAGGAACAAGACAAGAATATCCATTCTCACCACTTTTATTCAACATGGTACTGAAAGTTCTAGCCACAGCAATCAGACAAAAAAAGAAATCAAAGACATCCAAATTGGTAAAGAAGAAGTAAAACTGTCACTATTTGCAAATGACATGATATTATATAGAGAAAACCCAAAAGACTCCACCACAAAACTGCTAGAACTAATCAACAAATTCAGTAAAGTCGCAGGATATAAATCAATGCACAGAAATTTGTTGCATTTCTATACACCAATAATGAAGCAGCAGAAAAAAAATTAAAAACACAATCCCACTTATAATTACAACAAAAATAATAAGATACTGAGGAATAAACCTACCCAAAGAAGTAAAAGCTTTGATAAAACACTCATGAAAAAAACTGAAGATGACACAAAGAAATGGAAAGACATTCCATATTCATGCACTGAAAAAACAAATGTTAAAATATCTATAGTACCCAAAAGAATCCACACATTTAATGCAATCCCTATCAAAATACTAACAGCATTTTTCACAGAATTAGAACAAACAATCCTAAAATTTGTATGGAACCACAAAATTAAAAAAATAAATAAATAAATAAAGACCTGAATAGCCAAAACAATCTTGGAAAACAAAAGCAGAGCTGGAGACATCACAGTTCCAGACTTCAATTTATATTACAAAGCTGTAGTAATCAAAACAGTATGGTGCTGGCACAAAAACAGACATATAGATCAATGGAACAGAATAGAAAACCCAGAAACAAACCTACAATTTTATGGTCAATTCATCTTCAACAAAGGAGGCAAGAATATCCAATGGGAAAAAGACAGATTCGTCAATAAATGGTATTTAGGAAAACTGGACAGCAATATGCAAAAGAATGAAAATCAACCACTTTCTTATACCACATACAAAAATAAATTCAAAATGGATTAAAGACCTAAAAGTGAGACTTGAAACCATAAAAATTCTGGAAGATAGCACAGGCAGTAACATTTCTGACACTGGCTGTAGCAACTGTTTTTTAGATATGTCTATGGAGACAAGGGAAAACAAAAGCAAAAGTAAACTACTAGGGCTACATCAAAATAAAAAGCTTCTGCACAGCAAAGGAAAACAATCAACAAAACTAAAAGGCAATCTATGAAATGGGAGAAGATATTTGCAAAAACATATCCAATAAGGGGTTAAAATCCAAAATATATAAAGAACTTTTAAAACTCAACAGCCAAATAATAATCAAATTTAAAAATGAGAAGACATGAATGGATTTCTCCAAAGAAGACAAACAGATGGCAAAGATGACATACAGACACGTGAAAAGATGTTCAACATCACTGATCATCGGGGAAATGCAAATCAAAACTACAATAAGAATCACCTCACACCTATCAGAATAGCTAAAATCAACAACACAAGAAACAAAAGGTGTTGGCGAGGATGTGGGGAAAAAGAACACTCGTGCACTGCTGTTAGGAATGCGAACTGCTGCAGCCACTGTGGAAAACAGTATGAAGGTTCCTCAAAAATTTCAAAATAGAGGGGGGCCTGGGTGGCTCAGTTGTTAAGCATCCGCCTTCGGCTCAGGTTATGATCCCAGGGTCCTGGGATCAAGCCCCGCATCAGGCTCCCTGCTTGGTGGGAAGCCTGCTTCTCCCTCTCCCACTCCCCCTGCTTGTGTTCCCTCTCTCACTCTCTCTGTCAAATAAATAAATAAATAAAATATTTTTAAAAAATTTTCAAAATAGAATTAAACCTACGATCCAGCAACCGCACTACTGGATATATATCCAAAGAATACAAGAACACTAATTCAAAGGGATGCGCGCACCCCAATGTTTATAGTAGCATAATTTGCAACATCCAAGATATGGAAGCAGCCCACAATTGATGAATGGATAAAGAAGATGTGATATATATCTACAACAAAATATTACTCAGACATAAGAAAGAATAAAATCTTGCCATTTGCAACAACATGGATGGATCCAGACAATATAATGCTGGGGTTCCTGGGTGGCTGAGTTGGTTAGGTGTCTGCCTTCGGCTCAGGTCATGATCCTGGAGTCCCAGGATCGAACCCGCATTGGGCTCCCTGCTTCTCCCTCAGCCCCTCACTTTGCTCGTGCTTTCTCTCTCACTCTCTCTCAAATAAAATCTAAAAATATAAAATAAAAATAAAGTTAAAAAAATAAAAGTTTAGACAATATGATGCTAAGCAAAATAAGTCAGTCAGAGAAAGACAAATACCTTATGATTTCAGTCATACATGGAATTTAAGAAACAAAACAAGCAAGCAAAGGGGAAAGAGAGAGAGAGAGAGACAAACCAAGAAGAGACTCTTAACTCTAGAAAACAAACTCATGGTTACCAGAGGGGACGGAAGTGGGGGGGGATGGGTGAAATAGGTGATGGGGATTAAAGAGGACACTTGTTGTGATGAGCACCATGTGATGTATGGAATTGTTGAATCACTATATTGTACAGATGAAACTAATATAACACTGTATGCTAAGTGTAATTAAAATAAAACTTTTTTAAAAAGCTTTAAAAAGTACACGGAAAACTTTATATAAAGTGTGGTGTTGGAGGAAATGAAAATTTTATGCAAAATGTTTGCATATATGTAAACATGAATAGTAGCTAACTGTGGCAGACTGTATTGTCTAAAAGTGACTACAGCAGTATCTCCCATTACACACATGTTTTTCTTGCAAGGTGATGTTGACTCTCCTCCTTAAATTAGGTGGGCCTGTAACTACAGCCAAAATAACATGAGGTGATTTTGACTTTCGAGGCTATTATAAAACAGAATGCAGCTTCTGCCTGATCCTCTTAAAATGCTTGTTCTTAGAATTCAGTCACCATGCTGTGAGGGTTTGAAGAGATCCCAGTGAAGAGCCAGAATCAACTATAAGGCAGATGACTAAGAAAGCCTTCAAGATGACTGCAGGCCCGCCATTGTCTGACCACAACTGCAGGAGAGAACCATTAGAGATAACAAAACAATAACTGCTGTTTTAAGCTACTAAGCTTCCTGGCAATTGATTATGTAGCAATAAATAATCCAAATAATAACAATCACTTAGTACCCAATCTGTGTCGGGCACTGTGCCAAATGCTGTACTATTATAATTTTATTTCACCCACACAACTGTTTAATGAGTAGGTGTTATTATTATCCACTTTTTGTAATGAGCAAAACGAGATTAACAGAGGCTAAATATAAGGCCACAATAAGTGGTAGAGCTGGTTACTGAAACAAAGAACTCCCTTACTCCAAAGTTTTTTGCATTAGATATTTTCTATGATTATAATAATAACCGTAATAACTCATTTATTGAGAGCTTATATGCCAATCACTTTTTGAAGTACTTCACATGTACTAATAACTCTTTTAATCCCCCACAAACACCCTATAGAATGGAGGTATTACCATTATTTTCTTTTTATAGACTAGAAAGTTGAAACAGAGAACTTAAGTAATTTGCCCAAAGTCAAACAGCTAATTAGTCTAAGGGCCACCATTTAAATTGAAGCAATAAAGCTTCAGAGCCTTTTCATATCACTTTTATATTATTCTTACAATTATACAAAGAGTTTCAGCTAAAATAGGATAAGAGATTAAATTTATCCTCCCACCTAAAACAACCAAAAAAACCCATGCAAAATATATATATATGTTTTTTAAAGATTTATTTATTTATTTTAAAGAGAAAGCACAGCAGGGAGGGGCAGAGGGAGAAGGAGAGGGAGAGTCTTAAGCAGACTCTGTGATGAGCATGGAGCCTGACGCGGGGCTCAGTCCCATGACCCTGAGATCATGACCTGAGCCAAAACCAAGGGCCAGACCCTTAAGTGACTGAGCCACTCAGGTGCCCTGCAAAATAAACAATGGTTTTTAAGACATTGCACATGAGCCAAAAAAGGGTCGTGATTTCTGAACGACAGGTCAAAGGACATGAGCCCTACAAGTACTAAAGGTTACTGCATGGAGAGAGCTTCCAAGAGGAACACACTGGTAGTCTCCACAGTCTCCTTGAGTGGAGATGATACTAGGAATGTGGGGAGATGAAGATCAAATTTCACAGGGTTGAGTAAAGAGGAAAGAGCTGCCCAAAGAGAGAGCTCCAGATATCTACAGAATCTGTCCAAGTACTGATCAGGGAATGCCCGAATCCAAGGAAACACTCACTTGAAATATTGGAGAGAACAACCTCCAGACCAGGAATAGTTTCTGCTCATAATTCATGGAATGTTGGGAACTCAGAAAGGTCTTGCTTCATAGCAAGGCAAAATCAGCCCTAGATTCAACACTGCTTTGGTCCTACTTGAATATGTTTTTAAAAGACCCAAAAGAACCAAACCATTTCTAGATAAATTAGCTGGGTCCTAGAACAAAGCTCAACAATATTTATAAGAATATAAAAGTATCTAGTACCGGGCGCCTGGGTGGCTCAGATGGTTAAGCGTCTGCCTTCGGCTCAGGTCATGATCTCAGGGTCCTGGGATCAAGTCCCACATCAGGCTCCCTGCTCCTTGGGAGCCTGCTTCTCCCTCTGCCTCTCTCTCTGTCTCTAATGAATAAATAAATAAAATCTTTAAAAAAAAAAAAATCTAAAAGTATCTAGTACCAACATGCCTCTGCTGTTAAAATACTTCGGTGATTTTTCTTCATCATTATTTTTTGTTAGAATTGCAGTCACCCATATGTTAATTAGTGTGGGCATGGCTGTAATAGCAAACAGACCCCAAAGTGTATAAATATTCAACTAAAAAAGGAATTTATTTCCCAATTATATAGTAATACAACAGGGGTGTCTCTGGTTGGTAAGCACCTCTTGTCTATCTAATTCAAGGACACAGGCTCCAGGAGGATCTGCCATTATCTAGCTTTTCCATCTGGCTGGCAGAAGGGGAAAGTGAAGGAACACATTTGGAAAGTCTCTTTTGCTAATATTTCATTGCCTAGAATTCATTCACATGATTTTACTTTTACCTATAAGAAAGGTGAGGAAATGTATCCAGCTGTATACCCAAGAAGAAAAGGAAATGGATTTGGGGTGAATAGCTATCAGTCTTGTCATAGCCATTCTGTCAAAGCACTATTTATAACAATTTATTTTTAGAGGAAAGATGGGAGTTGCTTTGAGGCAGATTGTGTCAATCTAGTTAATCTTGTGGGTGAAGGAATTCTCATTCATCCTGGAAGGTTCCAGCCACCTAAAGCTCTGGTGATTTTTCCAAGGAATCCAGAAAGTCACACTTACTAATTGATCTTCTGAAATTAGACCATCGCATTATGTGATGCCTGGCAAAGATTTTCGGTAGGTGGGAAGTAGAGAAGTGAGGTAAACAGTCTATTCCTAGAGAACCTCAAACTATCCCTCTACTGATTACCTCTGAGTCTCTTTCTGATTCAATAATCTGTCACCTCTAACATAAGAACGCCTTTCAAATGGTCCCTAGCTTTTGAAACAGACGACTAGAAGGGGCAGGTTTGGGGGGAAAAATCACTAAATCCAGTATTTTTAAACTGAGATACAATTCACATACCACAAAATTCACTCTTTTAAAGTACAATTCAGTGATTTTTTAGTATATTCACAAACTTGTAAACTATCACCACTATGTAATTCCAGGAACTTTTATATAAATGTAATCATATATGTGGCCTTTTCACTAGCTCCATTAATTCAGCATATCTTCAAGATTCACCCATGTTGTAGAGTATATCAGTACTTCATTCGCTTTGAAGATGAATAATATTCCATTGTATGGATATACAACTTTCATTCATGAATTTATCAGTTAACAGGCATTTCCCTTGTTGCAATAAACGGGAGCGCATGTATCTTCTCAAGTTAGTGTTTTCATTTTCTTTTTTTTTTTTTTTTAAGATTTTATTTATTTATTTGAGACAGAGAGAATGAGAGAGAGAGAGCACATGAGAGGGGGGAGGGTCAGAGGGAGAAGCAGGCACAGGGAGCCTGATGCGGGACTCGATCCAGGGACTCCAGGATCATGACCTGAGCCGAAGGCAGTCGCTTAACCAACTGAGCCACCCAGGCGCCCAGTGTTTTCATTTTCTTTGGATAAATACTCAGAAGTGGAATTGCTTGAATATACGGTAGTTCTATTTTTAATTTTTTGAGGAACCTCCATACTGTCTTCCACAGTGGTGGTACCAATTTATACTCCCACCAACAGTGCCCATGGTTCCCTTTTCTCCACATCCTCACCAATACTAGTTATTTTTTATCATATTGATAATAGTCATTCCAAGTGTGAGGTGGTACCCCATTGTGGTTTTGATTTGCATTTCTCTGATGATCAGTGATTTTGGACATCTTTTCACAAGCGTCAGGGAATGGCAGGCAGAGGGAGAGGGAGAAGCAGGCTCCCTGCAGAGCAAGGAGCCTGTGCAGCACTCTATCCCAGGACCTTGGGATCATGACCTGAGTTGAAGGCAGACACTTAACTGACTGAGCCACCCAGGCACCCCTTCAATTTCTTTCATTAATATCTTATCGTATTAATAAGATCACAACCTGAGCTGAAACCAAGTGTAAAGGTCTTTCACCTCCTTGGTTAAAGTTATTCCTAGGTATTTTATTCTTTTTGATGCAGTTGTAAAAAGGATTATTTTCTTAACTCCTCTGAGACTTTATTATTAGTGTATGGAAATGCAACAGACTTTTGTTATACTGATTCTGTATCCTGTAACTTTACTGAATTTACTGATTGGTTCTAACATTTTCTTGGTGTAGTCTTTAGGGTTTTCTATATAAAATATCATGTCATCTGTAAATGTGACAATTTTATTTCTTCCTCTCTTATTTGCATGCTTTTTATTTCTTTTTCTTGTCTAACTGCTCTGGCTAGGACTTCCAAAACTATGTTGAATAAAGTGGCAAACGTAGACATCCTTCTATTGTTCTTGATCTTAGAAAGCTTTCACCTTTTCACCACTGAGAAAGACGTGAGCTCTTGGCTTGTCATATATGGCCTTTATTAAATTGATGTACGTTCCTTCTATACCCACTTTGTTGAGAGTTTTTATCATGAACTAATGTTGAATTTTGTCAAAGACTTTTTTGGCATATACTAAGACGCTCATATGATTTTTATCCTTCATTTTTTTAATGTGGTCTATCACATTGATTGATCTGCAGATGTTGAAACATCCTTGCATTCCTAAAATAAAGCCCACTTGACCATGGTGTATGATCCTTTTTTTTAAAGATTTTATTTATTTTAGAGAGAGAGAGCGCATGCACGTGTGAACATGAGTGGGTTGAGGGGCAAAGGGAGAGGGAGAAAGAAAATCTCAAGCAGACTCCCCACCGAGCAAGGAGCCCGATGTGGGGCTCGATCCCTGGGGCTCAATCCCACGATCCTGAGATCATGACCTGAGTGGAAATCAAGTTGGCCGCTTAACAAACTGAGCCACCCAGGTGCCCAGATCTTTTTTTATCTTCAAAGATTTATTTATTTATTCAAGAGAGAGAGAGAGCATGAGCAGGAGGGCAGAGGGAAAGGGAGAGAAAATCTCAAGCTGACTCCATGCTGAGTGTGGAGTTCAACACAGGGCTCAATCTCACAACTCTGAGATCATGACCTGAGCTGAAACCAAGAGCTGGATGCTTACCAACTGTGCCACCCAGGCTCCCCAGTGTATGATCCTTTAGTGCATTGCTGAATGTGGCTTTCTAATATTTTATTGGATTTCTACATCTGTGTTAGTCAGGAGTACTGGCCTTTAATTTTGTTTCCTTGTGGCATTCTTGCCTGGTTTTAGTATCAAGGTAATGCTTGTCTTATAAAATAAGTTTGGAAGTATTCCCTCCTCTTCTATTGTTTGAAGAGTTTAAAAATAATTATTAACTCTTCTTTGAAGACTTGGTAGAATTCAACAGTGAAGCCATCTGGTCATGGACTTTTGTTTGGAGGTTTCTGATAACCTATTCAATCTCCTTACTAGTAATCAGTCTGTTCAGATTTTCTACTTCATGATTCAGTCTTTATCCATTTTATCTAGGTTGTCCAATTTCTTGGCATATAATTGTTCATAGTAGTCTATTATGATCCTTTGTATTTCTGTCATACCTTTCATTTCTGATTTTATTTGTAGGAGTTTTGAAATAGGGAAATATGAGTTTTTCTTTTTCAGAATTGCTTTGACTATTCTGGGCATCTTACTCCATATGAATTTTATGATCAGCTTGTCAATTCTACAAAAAAAAAGGTAGCTAGAATCTTGATAGGGATTGCACTGAATCTATAATATATATTGGTTTTAGATGTACTGTTTTGACATATTAAACGTGCAAATGGAGATGTTACGAAGTCTAGAGTTCACAGTAGAATAATACGTCAATTGCTCAATAACATATGATTGGTACTACAGGGATACTGAGCACCATCGATGAAAAAAAAGTGATGCAAGTTTCAATAAACATTACTTGGAATCTGAAAAGTTTATGATAAAAAATAGAAATCTATTATAATACTATAATATTAAAAAAATAAAAAACACCCTTATTAAATTCAATTGTATCACTTGATGTGAAGTTGGGGTCTGGGAGCCAACAAGCAAGACAGAATTCTTGAGATGTTTTCACTGCAAAAAGATGGTTTTATGGGGCGCCCGGGTGACTCAGTCAGTTAAGCATCTGCCTTCAGCTCAGGTCATGATCTCAGGGTCCTGGGATTGAGCCCCACATCAGGCTCCCTGCCACTCCTCCTCCTTGTGCGTGCGCTCTCTCTCTCTCTCTCTCTCTCTGTTAAATAAATAAATAAATCTTTTTTTTTTAAAGGTGGTTTTATTAAAGCATGGGGACAGGACCTGTGTGCAGTAAGACTACACTGGGATAATGATGAGTGACTGATTATATACTTCTTACTTAGGAGGGGTTAGGGATAGCTTAAATCTCTAAGGAATTTGGAAGCAAGACTTCCAGGACCTTGAGGGGCTAGCTGCCATTAAGATAAGGTTATTTACCACTGTCTAGTAAAACATAAGTCATGAGACCCTCCAGATACTTATCACTGGGCCATATGTTTGAAGGATGGCTACTAACATATATCTTGGGGGGGCGGGTAGAGATAAAGGAAGTTTCCAAAGGTATTTTCATATGTTAAAGAAGACTTACAGGATCCTGGAGGTCTGGCTAACGACAGGCTAAGGTTGTTTTTTGCCTTTAGTAAAGTATTCACATTAAGGCAGTTATAAGTTCCTTGAGGAATGTCACTCTACCTGCCTCAAGTATTTGTCAACGGGCTGCAAGTTGTAAGGAGATTTAATTTTACCTACATTTCTTTTGCCCTTGTTTTCCACATCATCACTAATGTTCTATTTTTTAATTTGGACTGTAGGTTGACAATGCTAATTTTATTACTTTGCTTTATTAGAAACAATACCTTACATATGCTATTTTAAACGTAGTGAAGTGTTTGAATGTAGCCTTGAAATGGCAGGGGTGGGGGGTGGTGGGAAGCAACAGTATGATGGTTAACATTATGGCTCAACTTCACTGAGCCATGCGTTGCCCAGAAATTTGGGTAAAAGTTCAGGGTGTGTCTGTGAGGGTGTTTCTGAATGAGATTAACATTAGAATTAGTAGACAAAGTAAAGCATATTGTCCTCCCTAATCAGAGTAGGTCCTATTAAATCACTTAGCCTGAATAAAACAAGGGGCACCTGGGTGGTCCAGTAGGTTGAGCATCTTGATTTCAGCTCTGGTCTTCTTCTCAGGGTCATGGGTTCAGGCCCCACGTTGGAACCCATAATGGGCCCCACACAGGGCTCCACACTGGGCATGGAGCCTACTTCAAAAAAAAAAGAAGCCTGAATAAAACAAAAAGGCTAACCTTTCTACAAGTAAACAGGAACTCCTGCCTATCATCAAGCAGAGAAAACAGTTTTTTTTTTTCTTATTTGGACTTGAACTGAAACATCAGCTCTTCTTGGGTCTCAAGCCTGTATCCTATGGACTAGAACTTACAGCTTTGGCTCTCCTGGTTCTCTGGCCTTCACACTTGGACTAACTACATGATTGACTCTCCTGTGTCTCCAGCTTGCCAACTGCGGATCTCAGGACTTTTTGGCCTCCATAACCATGTGAGCCAATTCCTCATAATAAATCTTGACAAAAATATAGATATGCTGTTGGTTCTGTTTCTCTGGAAAACCCTAATACAGATTTGAAGGGAAAAATAAAACTGATCAAGAGAAGTTAATTGCTCAAGGTGAAACACATAATTAACATTAGAACAAAACTGGAACCCAGGTCTCTTAGCTCTTAGTCCAGCAGACAGACATTGTGGTTGAGAAATTCTAATTTAGGTTTATTGAAACCTCTTTTCCCCAAACATGTTACTCCTTATATCTTCTTTAATAACTAAAAAGGAAAAAAAAAGATAGTGATCATGACTATTTCTCACTGTATGACAGATTCTCAGATTCTCAGAATTCACAGGGTCCTGATAATCTAATGATGGAATTGGTAATTACGGAAGAATATAATCATTCTACTTTGTTAACTCCTTCTGCCTCATTCTTCTCTCAGTTAAAACATAAGATTATTCTCATACACATGAGTTATTTTGGGCTGCAGTGCAATCAACATGCTATTAGAACTCATCTCTTCATCTCTTTTAATACATTTTCAGCTTATTCTGACAGTGTTAGTGCCCCACATTATCCAGAGTAAAGTTTGAGGTTTAAATCAAAGGAAAAAGAAAGAAGCATGCCCTGGACACAGACGAATGGACATTACTACAAATACCTATTAAAAATGTCCTATTATCATTCTGTTGAAGAGATGTTCGGGGCGCTTGTGTGGCTCAGTCATTAAGCATCTGCCTTTGGCTCAGGTCATGATTCCAGGGTCCTGGGATCGAGCCCCACATCGGGCACCCTGCTCCACGGGAAGGCTGCTTCTCCCTATCCCACTCTCCCTGCTTGTGTTCCCTCTCTCGCTGTGTCTCTCTCTGTCAAATAAATAAATAAAATCTTAAAAAAAAAAAGAAAAATTATGATTCTTTGATTTAAAAAAAAGTTATTTAACTTTCTACCCGTCTTTTAAAATGAGGGAAAAAAAAAAAGGTCCCCCAAATTAAGAACTGTACAAAGAAAAAAGTTTTCATCCAGTTCTAGGGCTAAAACCTACTTAGAAATTCTCCTTATGAAGAAAACTGTTTAACAGTGTAGTCATCTTTAGTGGACTCTATTCAAAATTTCAACATAATCTTCTGGAATACTGACAATGAAAAAAAAGAGAAAAATCTGCTGGCTGATTTATTTACAGTAATTTGACAGTGGTAATAAAACTTTTTAAATTAAAAGAAGGAAGAATTTTAAGTAACAAATCTTTAGTTGATTATTCCAAATTATAAAATTTAAAACCCTGGCTCTCAAGTCTTCTTTTTCCCCACTGTCTTCAATGGGGGAAATGTCATCATTCTCAGAGGTGTGTATACCACCAACATCAGTAACATTTCATACTTTACAAAATCACTTGAAACAGAAAGGGAAATATATCAGAATATTCAGAGGGTGGGAAGGTAATCAATGTGGGGTGGGAGAGGCAATATAGACAAGATTTTAAGACTTCTCTTCCTGACCTGGCTAAGATTTACTATTTCAAATTTTTTATTAATGCAGCCACAAGAATTTCTTACTGCAATTGTCGTTTTTATTTTCCTGTCTACTGCTTAAATAGCAAATTGACCAAATGGCTAACAACTTTTGAACTTAAAAGTTTTCCACCCATCCAAAAGCATTATTATTAATAAAGTAATATTTAAACTCCTTATTTAATGATTTTTGCATAAAATAAACCAAAGTAAGTTTAGTTTCATAAGGTCTCTGCTATCTAAGGCAATTTCTTATTTTCTTTACAAGTATTAAGTGTTCAATTTAATAAATTATACTCCTTGCTCCAATAAGGCTTCTCAGGACCAAATTGAATTAAATACCTTATTTTTTATGTAAAATAAATATATAACATGTATGATTCATATCTAATATAAACTATAATCCTATAGGATTATTATAGAGCTGTGCTATCCATATGGTAGCCACTAGATAAATTAAATCTAAATTAATTAAAAGTCAATTAAATTAAAAATTCAGCCTCTCACCAGGGCAGCACCAATACTTGTTACCTAACTTGCTAACAGCACACCCTGCCCACGCATTATCCTATGGACATGCCCCCTCCAGCCAAGCCTTGGTTCCAGGTCTCCTCCCAAAGCAGATCTGGGCAAACCCTGCATACATCACAGGCCCCCACATGGGCTTCTATGAATCCACTGCCTCAAATTGTCCTGGCAGCTGCAGGTCCCCTTACTCAGCAAACTGGTGCAATCCTTGCTGGTACTGGGCAATTCACTCCCACATTGTCCTGTAGACTTCCCCTTCCACAGACCCTTGGCTGGAACACATTCAAACTGGTGTCACAAACCTGACAGTGTGCAAGCAGCCCTGATAGGGGCCAGCAACATTCTAAAGTGACTCCTACCCCAGGGGCAAGGGGAATATAATCACAGTCAAACTGACGCCCCAGCAGTGGATTGGGGGCAGACATATGGTCTGATTGCAGGTCCTGCCCACCAACAAAATCTTCTCTAGGGATAACACAAGGACAGTGCCCTGTAGTTTGGAGCTACTGCAACTCTAGCAAATGCCTGTTTAGACTCAACTTAAGCCCAGGGAGGACCCAGACTTGCCCACCAACAACACAAGGACCAAACCTTGTCTACAACAGGCAAAGAGAGCCATGGTAGACAACTGGTCTGAAGGGAAAAGCAATTGAGCCACAACAGCAGGGTACATACAACACACATAGGAAATACCCCTGAAGCATCAGGTCCTGCTGAACAGGAGATACTGCATGGAAGGGCACTACTAGATTCCATCTTCATAAGGTCACTACTTTCAAGAGCAGGAGACACAGATGACTTTCTTTTTTTTTTTTTTTTTTAAAGATTTTATTTATTTATTTGAGAGAGAGAGAGAAACAGCACGAGAGGGGAGAGGGTCAGAGGGAGAAGCAGGCTCCCTGCTGAGCCAGGAGCCCGATGCGGGACTCGATCCCAGGACTCCAGGATCATGACCTGAGCTGAAGGCAGTCGCTTAACCAACTGAGCCACCCAGGCGCCCCTCACAGATGACTTTCTTAACACAAAGAAAAAGACACAGAGAGGTACGCAAAACGAGAAGAGAGAAAAATATGTCCCAAATGAAAGAATAAGACAAAATCACAGAAAGAGACCTAATCAAAACAGAGATAAGTAATATGACTGATAGAGAATTTAAAGAAATGGTTATAAAGATATTCACTGGACTTGAGAACAGTGGAAGACCTCAGTGAGACCCTTAACAAAGAGATAGAAAATATAAAAAGGAACCAATTGGAGATGGAGAATTCAATAAATGAAATTAAAAATACACTGGATATATAGCAGGGAGTCTGCTTATCCCTCTGTCTCCCTCTCCTCTGCCCTTCCCCTGCTCATGTGTTCACACACTCTCTCTCTCAAATAAATAAATAAAATATTTTCTAAAAAAGAAAAGGAGGAACGTGGTGACACCATAACCATAATGACATGTGCATTATAGGGATCTCAGAAGGAGGAGAGAGAAAAGGGGGCAGAAAATGTATTTGAATAACAGTTGAAAACTGGAATCTGGAGAAGGAAACAGAAATTGAGATCCAGGAGGCACAGAGAACCCCAACAAAATCAACCCAAGGAGGTCCACACCAAGACACAGTAATTAAAATGTTAAAAAGTAGTGATAAAAAGCAAATTCTAAAACAGCAAAAGAAAGCAGTTACATACAAGGGAAACCCCATAAGGCTATCAGCTGAATTTTCAGCAGAAACTTTGCAGGCCAGAACAAAGTGACATGATATATTCATAGTGCTGAAGGGGAAAAAAAAAAAACAAAAAACCCTGCAGCCAAGAATCCTCAATCCAGTAAGGCTATCATTCAGAACAGAAGGAGAGAAAAAGAGTTTCCCAGACAGACAAATAAAAGTTAAAGGAATTCATGATCACTAAATCAGCCCTACAAGAAATGTTCAAAGGGACTCTTTGAGTGGAAAGGAAAGACCATAAGTAAGAGTAAGAAAAGTAGGAAGTTAAAAACAGTAAAAATAGGGCGCCTGGGTGGCTCAGTTGGTTAAGCGACTGCCTTCGGCTCAGGTCATGATCCTGGAGTCCCGGGATCGAGTCCCGCATCGGGCTCCCTGCTCAGCGGGGAGTCTGCTTCTCCCTCTCCCGCTCCCCCTTCTTGTGCTCTCTCACTCTCTCTCTCTCAAATAAATAAATAAAATCTTTAAAAAAATAAAATAAATAAAAAATAAAAATAAAAACAGTAAAAATGTGTATTTATAAAAATTAGTCAAGGTATTCACAAAATAAAAGAATGTAAATTATGACACCATATACCTAAAGCATTGAGGGAGAGGACTAAAGAATGGGTTCAAACTAAAACAACCATCAACTTAATATAGACTACTATATGTAAAAGATGTTATATACAAACCTAATGGTAACCACAAACCAAAAACCAGTAATAGGGATGTAAAAAAAGAAAAAAAAGAAAGGAATCCAAGTATATCACTAAAGAAAGTCAGCAAATCATGAGACAATATAGAGCAAGAGAAAAAAGGAACAGAGAAGTACAAAAACAACCACCAAAAAGTAACAAAATGGCAATAAGTACATACCTATTAATAATTATTGTGAATGGGGGTACGTGGGTGGCTCTGTTGGTTAAGTGTCTGCCTTTGGCTCAAGTCATGAGCCCAGGGTCCTGGGATCGAGCTCTGCTCAGAAGGGAGCCTGACTCTCCCTCTCCCCACTCATGCTCTCCCTCGCTCTCTCTAATAAATAAAATCTTTTGAGAAAATTACTGTGAATGTAAATGAACTAAATGCTACAATCAAAAGACATAGGGTAAATGAATGGATAAAAAAGCAAGACTATCGGGCGCCTGGGTGGCTCAGCTGGTTAAGCGACTGTCTTCGGCTCAGATCATGATCCTGGAGTTCCGGGATCGAGTCCCGCATCGGGCTCCCTGCTCGGCAGGGAGTCTGCTTCTCCCTCTGACCCTCCTCCCTCTCATGCTCTCTGTCTCTCATTCTCTCTGTCTCAAATAAATAAATAAAATCTTTAAAAAAAAAAAAAAGCAAGACTATCTATAACCTACCTACAAGACACTCATTTCAGACCTAAAGACACATGTTGATTGAAAATGAAGGGATAGAAATAACTTTTTCATGCAAGTGGAAGTGAAAAGCCAGGGTAGCAATACTTATATGGGACAAATAGACTTTAACAAAGACTATACAAGAGACAAAGAGAGACACTATATAATCATAAAGGGAAAAATCCAACAAGAAGATAAAACAATTGTAAATATTTATGCACCGAACATGAAAACACAGAAATACATAAAACAGTTAATAACAAACCTAAAGGATCTGAAAGTAGATCATTCAAACAGAAAATCAACAAGGAAATAGTGGCTTTGAATGACATATTGGATTTGACGGATTTAACAGATATATTCAGAACATTCCATCCATAAACATCAGAATACACATTCCTTTCAACTGCACGTGGAACATTCTCCAGAACTGATCACATATTAGGCCACAAAACAAGTTTCAACAAATTCAGAAAGATCGAAATCATACCATGCACCTTTTCTGACCACATGGTATGAAAGGAGAAATCAACCACAACAAACAATCTGGAAAGAGCACAAATACATGGAGGTTAACAGGCAATTAACAGGTCAACCAAGAAATAAAAAAACCACATGGAGACAAATGAAAATTTGTTCCAAAATCTTTGGGATGCTGTAACAAATGTTCTGAGAGGGAAGTTTATCACAATACAGGCCAACCTCAAGAAGGCAGAAAAATAAAAAAACACAACCTAACCTTACACCTGAAGGAGCTAGAATTAGAACAAAGAAAACCCAAAACCAGTAAAAGGAAGGAAATAATAAAGATTAGAGCAGAAATAAATGAAACAGAAAATAAAAAACACTAGAACAGATCAATAAAACCAGGAGCTGGTTCTTTGAAAAGATCAACAAAATTGAAAAACCTTTAACCAAACTTAAAAAAAAAAAAAAGGAAAGAAAACTCAAGTAAATAAAATCAGAAATGAAAGAAGAGAAATAACTACTAACACCATAGAAATACGAAAGATTATAAGAGAATATTATGAAAAATTATATGCCAACAAATTGGACAATCTAAAAGAAATGGGTAAGTTCCTAGAAACATATAACCTCCCAAAACTGAATCAAGAAGAAACAGAAAATATGAATAGACCAATCGATTACCAGAAATGAAACTGAATCAGTATTCAAAAAAACTCCCCAAAAATACAAGCCTAGGACCAGATGGCTTCACAAGTGAATTCAACCAAACATTTAAAGAAGAGTTAATTAATAACTATTTTTCTCAAACTATTCCAAACAGTAGAAGATGAAGGAAAGCTTCCAAATTCATTCTATGAGGCCAGCGTTAACCTGATACCAAAACCAGGTAAAATACTACAAAAAAAGGGAGAACTATAGGCCAGTATCTCATGAACACAGATGCAAAAAACTTCAAAAAAATATTGGCAATATGAATCCAACAATACATTAAAAAATCATTCACCACAATCAAGTGGCATTTATTCCTAAAATGCAAGGGTGGTTCAATATTTGCAAATCAATACACCACATCAACAAGATAAAGGATAAAACCCATGTGATCATTTCAGTAGATGCAGAAAAAGCATTAGACAAAGTACAACATACATTCGTGATAAAAACCCTCAACAAAGCAGATCTAGAGGAAACATACTGCAACATAATAAATGCCATATATGAAAATCCCATAGTTAACATCATGCTCAAAGGGGAAAAACTAAGAGCTGTTCCCCTAAGATCTGGAACAAGACAAGGATGTCCACTCTCCTATTATTCAACATACTACTGGAAGTCCTAACCACACCAATCAGACAAGAAAAAGGAATAAAAGGCATCCAAATTGATAAGGAAGAAGTAAAACTTTTACTACTTGCAGATGAAATAAAATTATAAATAGAAAACCCTAAATACTCTACCAAAACACTACTAGAATTGATAAATGAATTCAGTAAGGTCACAAGATACAAAATCAATATCCAGAAATCTGTTGCATTCCTATACACTAATAATGAAGCAGCAGAAAGAGAAATTAAGAAAACAATCCCACTTAAAATTGAATGAAAAATAATAAAATATATAGGAATAAGCTTAACCAAGGAGGTGAAAGACCTGTACTCTAATAACTATAAAATCTTCATGAAAAAAATTGAAAATGACACAAACAAATGGAACAATATTCCATGCTCATGGAATGGAAGCATAAGTATCGTTAAAATGTCTATATCATCCAAAGTAATATACACATTTAATGCAATGCCTATCAAAATACCAATAGTATTCTCCCAGAACTAGAACAAACAATCCTAAAATTTATATGGAACCACAAAAGCCCTGAATAGCCAAAGCAATCTTGAAAAACAAAAACAAAACTGGAAGTATCACAATCCCAAATTTCAAGATATACTACAAAGCTATAGTAATGGCACAAAAATAGACACATACATCAATGGAACAGAACAGAGAGTCCAGAAATAAATCCACAGCTATATGGTCAATCAATCTTCTACCAAGGAGGCAAGAATATGCAAAGGGAAAAAGACAGTCTCTTCAACAAATGATCCTGGGAAAACTGGACAGCTACATGCAAAAGAATGAAAGTCAGCCACTTTTCTACACCATACACGAAAACTCAAAATGGTTTAAGGACCTAAATGTGAGACTTAAAATCATAAAAATCCTGTAGGATAGCATAGGCAGTAATTTCTCTGACATTTGGCCATAGCAACATTTTTCTAGCTATGACTCCTGAGGCAAGGGAAACAAAAGCAAAAATAAAGTATTGGGACTATATCAAAATAAAAAGCTTCTGCACAGCAACGGAAACATCAACAAAGTAAAAGACAACCTTCTAAAGGGTTAGTATCCAAGATATATAAAGAACTTATAGAACTTAACAACAAAAAATGAAATAATGCAATTTAAAAATGGGCAGAAGACATGAATAGACATTTTTCCAAAGAAGACATGAATGGCCAACAGACACATGAAAAGATGGTCAACATCACTATCGTAGAGAAATACATATCGAAACCACAATGAGATTACTTCACACCATCAGAATGGCTAAAATTAACAATACAAGAAACAAGTGTTAGAGTGGATGTGGAGAAAAAGGAACCCTTGTGCACTGTTAGTGGGAATGCAAATTGGTACAGTCACTGTACAGTATGGAGGTTCCTTAAGAAATTAAAAATAGAATTACTCTATGATCCAGTAATTCTACTATGGGGTATTTACCCCAAGAATATGAAGAGACTAATTCAAAAAGATATATGCACCACTATGTTTATGGTAGCATTATTTACAGTAGCCAAGTTATGGAAGCAACCTAAGTGTCTATCAACAGAACATAGGTGTCTATCAATAGAAGAATAGAATTGTGTGTGTGTGTGTGTGTGTGTATACAAGGGTATATATACATATACAGTGGAAGAACTTATCCATTAATATTCATTGTATCCAGGTATATATGGATATATATACATGGACATATATGTACAATGGAGTATTACTCAGCCATAAAAAAGAATGAAATCTTGCCATTGGCAGCAACATGGATGGATCTATAGAGTATAATGCTAAGCAAAATAAGTCAGTCAGAGAAAGAGAAATACCATATGATTTCACTCATGTGGAATTTAAAAAACAACACAAACGAACAAGGAAAAAAGAGACAAGCCAGGAAACAAACTCTTAGCTACCGAGAACAAATGGATGGTTACCAGAAGGAGGTGGGTAGGGGGATGGGGGAAATAGGTGAAGGCATTTAAGAATGCAATGAGTAGTAGTAAGTAATGTATAGGATTGTTGAATCACTATATTGTACCCCTGGAACTAACACTGTATGTTAACTATACTGGAATTAAAACAAAAATAAACAAAACAAAAAACAACAAATAGCCTTTTAATTTCCCAACTCAATATTGATAAGTCATGTACATTTCTAGGAATGTTATCTAATTTGGGAAAACCTCTATGAAGTTTCTTTCATATAGAGTTAATACATCACTGGCTGTACACCTGAAACTAATATAACATTGTGTTTCAACTATACTTCAATAAAAATGTAATGAAACGAAAAAACAAAATTCAGCCCCTCCGTCACACTAGCCACATTTAAGTTCTCAAGAGCCATAGTAGCTAGCTGGTGTTATAATGGACAGCCACAAAGACAGAACATTTCCTTCATTAAAGGAAGTTCTACTAGATAGTGATAGAGAAAAGGCCTGAAAATCATCATTCAGGCGGATATTCCTATTGAGGATAAGAGTGAAAAATTTATATGCTCACCTTCATCACTCCTGGATAGTTGATGCATATATTATTCATAAATTACACTATGAATAAGAATGGCAGGTTTGACCTTCACAGTCAAGTAAGTGGTAAACAAAATGCCTGTAAATTAGGTCTAGTGGCAGATTCATGAAGCAGGTTTTTGCTATAGATAAATATAATCAACATTAATATTATAGTAGATTATGGTATTATAGTTTAGTAGTTCAGACTAAAACTGTGAGCTGATAAACTGAAAATACTGCACTTACCACTGACCAGACAGCTCTGAATAGGCTCTCTGGCAATAGGGTATGATGAAAAGACAGTAGCTCATTAATCAAACAAACTATTCAAATAGGGAGTCTACCATTTTCTGGCCAAGAAACATTAAATGCATTGGAGTCTGGCTTACTCATTAGCAAAACCTAGACAATAGTATATGTCTCAAAAGACTGTTACAAGGATTAAACAATTTAAAACATGTAAATCATTTAGCAGAGTCTCTAGGCAAGTTAAGAAATCAATAAACATTCTTACCCTGAAAAAGACTAAATTGGATGTGAATTCAAATTAAAAGACAAATGTAACTTAAAGTAAAATAAAAACATTAATTACCTTAGTTTATTCAATCTTCAGATATATACACTGACACATACATTTGAATAAACTGCTGTGCTGCTAATAAACACTTTATGGACTGGGTAATAACATAAAAGCACCAACAGACACTTCGTCTGACAAATCTAGTAGTACAGGAGTCTTCTTTACTTCAGTTGATCACAAGTACCACAAAGCTCTGACTTCCCTGCAACTGAGGCCCCAAGGGTCACTTTAAAACTTATTCCCAATGACTGCATCCAGTTATAGAAGAAATCTGTGGTGACAATTCCCTTTAACTGAGTACACACATAGAAGCATAATATTTAAAAGCTTGTGATTTTGCTTTAAAAAAAAAAATCCAGGCTGCCTGGATTTTTAACCTCAGTCGATTAAGCGTCTGCCTTCAGCTCAGGTTGTGATCCCGGGGTTCTGGGATCTAGTCCTGCATTGGGCTCCCTGCTCTGTGGGGAGCTGCTTCTCCCTCTGCCTCTGCCCTCCCCTCTCTCTCTTTCTCTCTTTCTCATGAATAAATAAAATCTTTAAAAATAAATAAAAATTTTTAAAATTTTAAAAAAATTCCAGGAGCACCTGGGTGGCTCAGTCGTTAAGCGTCTGCCTTCGGCTCAGGTCATGATCCCAGGGTCCTGGGATCGAGCCCTGCATCGGGCTCCCTGCTCCGCGGGAAGCCTGCTTCTCCCTCTCCCACTTCCCCTGCTTGTGTTCCCTCTCTCGCTGTGTCTCTCTCTGTCAAATAAATAAAAAAATCTAAAAAAAAAAAAAATTCCAGCAGGATGATAAAGCTTGGGGGATCTATGTGGGTTGGTAACTTGTTGAAGCTATTATATTATTCTTTTTCTGTTACATACATGTTTGAAAGGATCTATATTAAACATTTAAAAATTTTATGGAAGGATGACATAAGTAAGTAGAAATTTTTAAGTAGTCTTGCCTTTTCAGTAAATGGCATTTGGTCTTTCTTACAAATGCCAATTGCCCCTGCTTTTCCTTCTGTTTTTCCCCAAAAATGTATCAGAAACTTTCTCTTGACTAACATAAACATTGGCCACAGAAATTAGCTTTAGAATTATAAGCTTGGGAATTGTTTGGGGTGCCTGGGTGGCTCAGTCAGTTATGCATCTGCCTTCAGCTCAGGTCATGATCTCAGGGTCCTGAGACAGAGCCCCGCATTGGGCTTCCTGCTCAGTGGGGAGTCTGCTTGTCTCCCTCCCTCTGTCCCTTACCCCCACTTCTGATCTCTCTCTCTCAAATAAATAAATAAAATCTTAAAAAAAAAAAAAAAAGCTTGGGAACAGCTTAATTAAGAGAAAAATCAAATACTCTGACCAAGTTCCAAATCCATTCATCTATAAACCGTAAGCTTCTACCTGTTAATGTTTGCAAATATCCACTATTCTCATCATTTTAAGAAGCAAAAAGGACAAGAAAAGGCTGAATTATAAAATCTCAAAGATGTACTACAGTCAATTTCAACAGACAGGTAAGGTCAGTTCTTGAAACGAAATTGAGCAGTTATCATTTTGACATAAACTTACCCAAAAAAGTTTCTCAGAGGAAAATAGGCTTAATGCTTTAATGTTTAATGCTTTTTTTAAATGCTTTTCCTCTTCAAAAAATAGAAGAGATGAAGTAATGCAACTTACCAAGTAAGTTCCCACTTGCTTTTGTTATTCTTCCTCCTTACCAGTCTCAGAGCCAGGGTAAAAATGGCAGTGGTAGCAAGTGGGGCTATGCGGACGTCCAGCGATCTATGTCACACTGTTCTCCTTAGAGTAGAGGCTGCAAACTGGCAGTCTGGCTCACAAAAGGACTTGTTTTGGACCCAGAGACCTTTCTGGAAATTCATATTTGTTGCTAACATTTAAAAATCCTAATAGTTCATTAAAAAAAAGTCCTTGAAGGGGCACCTGGGTGGCTCAGTCGACCATCTGCCTGCAGCTCAGGTCAGGATCCCAGGGTCCTGGGATTGAGCCCCGCATTGGGGTCCCTGCTCGGTGGGGTCCCTGCTCCCTCACCCTCTGCTGCACGCCCCTCCCATCGCTTGTGCTGCTCTTTCTCTTTGTCAAATAAATAAATAAGGAATCTTTTAAAAAAAAATCCTTGAAAAATGGAGAAATCTAGCAAAATTGGATGGGTCCTCTGGTGGGTCCTCTGGTATGACAATAACTGGCTGGACCCAAGTAGCAGCTATCCCCTGAGATATGAGGTAAGTGCTACCTACCTGGCCCCTGCAAGGTAGTTTGAGGAGGAGTTCAGGCATGGTTCTGAAGAGGATCTACAGTACAAAGTTACCTCATATGTATGCTTCTTTCACAGCATGCATATGCCACTCATCTAACTCCTGTGGCTTAAGGATCTCTCTATCACTTAATGTTGTAATAGGTGACAGGAGTTGCCAGATGGGAGTCTGTTAGATGTGTTAGGACTCCAGCTCTGCTTCAAAAGAAAACTATACAAACTACTCCAGACCCATTTAGTTAGAAGCTTTTGTACTCTGGGCAAGCAGGATGAACTGAGAAACAGCCCCAGCTTGACTGCACCCCAACACCAAAAAGAAAGTGGGTGGAAGAAGGCATTTCAGTCCATAGGAAAGCAGAAGGAGAACAGAATGGAAGAAGGTTAGAATTGGAATGGCACCCTCAGTTCCTGGTACAAGTAGGTATGATGCAAATGATTCCTGCATGCATGGATAAGTCTCTTCATTCTATTGATGAGGAAAATAAATCCTCAGCAGACTTATCAAAGGACACTCATGCAAAATATCTTAGATTCAGAAATTCTTAGTTCTTATTGCGTTTTAAGGTTCAGTTAAACATTTCTCCTTTAACTGGCAGTTACCTAATTCTGTCATCACCCTACCCATCTGTCCCTATAAAAACTTAATGAAATCTATATCCGGGAGTACAAGTCTGAGTTATTAAACATTTATTTTCAACTTCACATACATATTCAGTTTCATGTTCTGCAAATTAATTTAATCCAGCAAAAAAAAAAAAAAACAAGAATTCAGAAAAATATGAAATCTTATTGCTTCATTTGTTCACCAAATTCCTTCTGGAATAGCCAGTCTGATTACATCCTGAGAATGATAATGAACTGTCACTTGACCTGAATTTTAAACTTTCAAAGATTTTCATCAAAAGATCTGGTAACTGCCAGTTAAGGGGAAGAAAAAAAAATTAAAGTTGAAATTTAAATTTAGAAAGGATGCTCTGATACAGTTTTTAAATAAGGTAATTAAAATATAAGTTAATAAGAAAGTAGCATATTCACTGAGAGTATTTATCCTACCACATCGTAAATGTTTAATGAGTAGCAAAATAAAGTTCATGGTTTCATCTAACAGATATTATGCAGACCAAGTAGTTGACAATCTAAATTAGACACTTGAAGAGAAACATCGATTAAATGCTGGCAACTCAGAAGAGAGTCACCAGGAGACTGAAGAATACGAAAAACATAACATATGAAGAATGAATGAATAAATTACTTTAAGAAGAAAAATGTTTGGAAAAGTGAGAATGAGGCATTATGGCAATCTTCAAATACATATAAGGGCCTTGCAAAAACAGTTTTAGTTAAGTTGCTGAAACGGGAGGCAGCATTGTGTGGTGGGAAGAACAATAAACTAGAAGTTAAGAACCTGCAGTATGGGTTTGGACACCAAGAGCTGTGTTTCAGATCTTGGATGAATCACTTCACCTCTGCGGGTCTCAGTTCTCTCTTCTATTAAATGGACAATAATAATACCTAAGTATCCTCCAGCTTTAGAATTCTGATTCATTGATCTGAAAAGTTCTTGCATACAAAAGCTCTTAGAAAAAGAGCTTAGAAAAAGTTCAGATTCTTTAAAGTGCGATGCTATCACTATTACTGTGGACAGCATGTCTTCATTTCCTTTAAGGTAGAGGTATTTTCTCTCTGAGTCCAGTACTTCTTCCTATAACTTAGTTGTATTTCTTGCTACAGCTTCTCTTAGACCCAAGCTTAATTAAGACTGGAATAAGTGGCTTTCTTTTTCTTTTTTTTTTTTTTAAAGATTTCATTTATTTATTTGACAGAGAGAGAGAGACAGTGAGAAAGGGAACACAAGCAGGGTTAGAGAGTAAGGGAGAAGCAGGCTCCCCGCCGAGCAGGGAACCCGATGCGGGGCTTGATCCCAGGACCCTGGGATCATGACCTGAGCCGAAGGCAGACGCTTAACCGACTGAGCCACCCAGGCGCCCCTAAGTGGCTTTCATTCTCTGCTTCCATTTAAACTGAGCAGACTATTACCTCATTTTCCCCCTTGTACTATGCAGTCACAGGTTTCTCCCTTAAGACTTCCAAATACCAAGCCTCCTATTCTTATCCTCTTCAGTTATTACACTCCCAAATGAATTCCATGAACACTTCTAAACTGTATATGGTGTTCTTGCAGGTATACCACAGAGATCGGTTAAAGATGATGTGCAGAAATGAAGCAGCCTAATAGGCTGGTGCAGGTGATATATTAACCACCTCTAATTTCCCAACACCAACCTTAACTCACCTGCTTCAGTACCATGCTCATCTCCTTCCTCTTCAGAGGCGTACCACCCCATCTTACATTCTCAGCCCCTCATTATTGATTAGCTTTTCTGTCACCTGTATCTTCTAATTGTCCATCTTTGCTGGATCATTTTTATTAGCATTTCCATAGGCTAAGTATTACTCAACTTAAAAACAAACAAGAGTGCCTCCCTTTCCTTACTTTGCCTCTCTAGCTTCACTCTCTCCCACCTCAGCACAGCCAAGCTTCCAGCCTCATTTTGTGCCCTGTCTCACCCTCACCACTCCAGCCTACTGACCTTTTTATTTCTTTAAGCACTGCCTCTGGAATCAAAATGTATGTTGGCTCCTCTATTTATACCAGTACGTGTAGGAAAATTACTTCACCTGTGTACCTTAGTTTTCTGCTTGTAAAGTGGGGGTACCAACTCAATATACGTATGTTAAATAAATAAATCACGCATAGAATTTACACTTTAAAGAACATAGTTAAATTTTCAGCTAATTATAATAAAGTTATATATAAAAAGTTGGCAGATAATCCAGGTATCTTATTCATTTCCATTATCTGCTATTTAGGACCACCATTAATGCTTACCAACGATCAGAGATGGTTGAATACTTAGGTCACAGCAAGTGTTCTTTTTTCCTTTTTTTTTTAAAGATTTTATTTATTTATTTATTTGACAGAGAGAGACACACAGAGAGGGAATACAAGCAGGGGGAGCGGGAGACGGAGAAGAGAAGCAGGCTTCCCGCGGAGCAGGGAGCCCGATGTGGGGCTCGATCCCAGGACCCTGGGATCATGACCTGAGCCGAAGGCAGACGCTTAACGACTGAGTCACCCAGGCACCCACTGCAAGTGTTCTTGATAAGTGCTCTAATTACTGCAATATTTTACTTAAAAAACAAGGAGAAACAGTTTTAAAATAATCTTTTGGAATAAATATGAATTTTTTTCTATATATTTCCCTAAACAGTGTTCATTTTACCTGAAGTAAGCCCATGAAAATTCCCTACTATATTCCAGCCTCTTAGTAAGTGCATATTTGTCCTTCAAAATCAGCTTAGATTTAGTCCCGAGAAGCATTCTCATACAATCTTTGTTCCATGCCCTCATTTTCAATCAGTATGCATTCTGTACCTTGAACATCCTTCTACAGTAACATCCATCACACTACAATAAAATTTCTTTATGTATGTTCTGCTATTAGGCAATGTATTTCCTGAAAACAAGACAATGTCTTATCCACTTCTGCACTCCAAAGGCCTCTCTCTGTGTCCAGTAAATAGCCATTCAGTGGATATTTATTTGAAATGACCTCAGAAAACAAGTGAGTTATTTGGACTCTAATGTGAGGAACAATGGTTTAAGAAACAAAGTCCAATTCTATGAAAATGTTATTCCAATTGGGAATTATTTCTGGAAACTAGTTTTTACCTATAGAACTTTTATCCCTAAGACAAAAAGACAAAATAAAAAATTCCCATAGATATGACAGACATATTTGCAAATAATGATTTAGTGGATAGAACTAAGTAAGAATCAGTTGTCACAAATAGCTTAAATTCTACTGAGAAAATCATCAAGAATTATCACCTCAACACATCTATCTGCAGACAGTAGGAGTAATATCTAAGATGAGATCATAGAAATTAAAGTATAAATGATAAAAAATAAAGATGCCCCATGAGTCCAAGCAATGATAATCTTAGATACAAGTAGGAAAGATTCTAACTTAAAATTATCCTCTGAGGTCCCTGCTGATCAAATTAACTTTTCATTAACTAAGAAAAGTCTCAGGAAAAATGACAAATCAACAGTTTTCTACATGTGCAGCATACCCTACTTAAAATTTTATGATACATACATACACAAATACAAAAAGATAAATACATACATATACATACATGATATATATGTGTGTGTGTATATATATATCTCATAGAAATTAGGATTTACTTAATATGCTTTCATGCTGCCTCTTAACTAAAGCAAATAAGCATCTTGTAAAAATAATACTGGTAATTTGATCACAGCTTTAGTTACATGATGGGGTATGACAATTATAACAAGAATTACTATTGGGTCATAAGGAGAGTTATTTTAATAATCATATTAAACTCATTTTTAAAAATATATTAATAATAATCATAATAGAAATCAGTTTGAATAGAATCTCATTTTCAGAAGATTAAGGGGACAAATTGCTCATTAGATTTCTTTTTTTAACAGTTCAAGACAGGCATGCAATTCAACAGGAATTATATATATATATATATATATATATAAAACAGAATATATATATATATATAACAGTATATATAACAGAAATTATATACCAGAAATTATATATATATATGCTACATCTGTAAACAGCAACAAAACACCCTTCAAAAGATTTATGTACAAAAATGCATATATACTGTGTTTTACAGCACAATAAAAATAAAAGAACAGAGGTTTTGTCTAGGTTGAAATCCCAACTCTATTAGATGAGCAAGTTACTTTACCTCTCAAAGCTATAGCTTTCATTTCAAAAAAGTTGGGATAACACCATCACCATCAAAGAGGTCTTATGATAATTAAAAAACATAAATGAAAGTGTCTTTTGGAAGACCTGTTTCACAGCAAGAACTGTCCTTTTACTATTTTCAAATGAAGGTTACATTCTTCTCAACCAATAGGAACTTTTTTTTTTTTTTTTAGTACAGTTGAGATTCTCAGTTTGGACAAAGAATGGTAAAAAGAGGAATGAGAATTTGAATAAAACAGTAAGGCTTAGTTAGCACATGTGGTGCAAGAACCAAGGAAGCGTTCTTTAAAAATCAAACAACAACAAAAATCTCCATAGAAACAAAACCTAATTTGTGAAATCCAACCAAAACATTTTGGATAACATAACAAATATATTTAAAAATATCTAATGTTACTATGCAAAGGAATACCTTGATTAAACTTGAATTACCTAACGGGCTAATCTGTGATAACATCCCCATACAATATACTGTTTTTAATCAGTAAAACAGCATCAGCTGTTTATCAAGACCTAGATTACTACTTGCTAAAAGATAATTTAATTGTATTTATATAGGATTTAACAAATATCCTAATATACTCCAAAAGTAGGTATGTTTCTCTTGATTTTAACTAATTTAAAAAACCTGAAGCACAGAGAAGTGAATTACTTCAAATACTGAATCAAACTTTTTGTCCTGTGAACAATGATTTTTTAAATGACAAAAAATGTTATTTCACTTTTTTTTTAATAGGAAGATATTCATGAAGGCAATGAAAGAACTTATAGAGATTTCTTTAATGAATGCAGCTCCATTAAGCAGCCTGCAGGAACATGGTATAAAGAGAAAAACGACACATACTGGCTTTTTCAAGTGTGGGTGTCTGGTATTCTTGGGATTTTTCACCCACTCATATGAGTCAGTTTTATATAACACTGTAACATATAATTTCCCTCCTACTCACAAGCCAACACTTCACAGATAACATCTCACCCTAAGTTATTTAAGGACTATGGTAACTGGGAACATTTTAATATTTTATAAAATGTGCAAACAACCAAATTATTACTATGTCAGCAACAAGTTCCTTGGCCTCCAAAGAAGCATTCCAGTATGGTTCAGTACTCCTTAAGAGTTTGGGGAACACGTTAACAAAATATGTGAATTGTTTCACTGTAGTCAAATATCCTAACTTCATTTAAAAACCTAGGTG
>NC_138371.1:85763067-85867315 GCF_054177405.1 Leptonychotes weddellii | reverse complement strand
GCCTGGGTGGCTCAGTTGGTTAAGCGACTGCCTTCAGCTCAGGTCATGATCCCAGGGTCCTGGGATCGAGTCCCGCATCGGGCTCCCTGCTCTGCAGGGAGCCTGCTTCTCCCTCTCCCACTCCCCCTGCTTGTGTTCCCTCTCTCACTGTGTCTCTCTCTGTCAAATAAATAAATAAAATCTTTAAAAAAAAAAAAAACCTAGGTGTTTTACAAATACTAGTTATTTTGTGCATAGACAAAATCAAGTAATTAGGCAGTGATTTAACAATTACATTCTTACTGGGGAATTATTCCCAGGAACACTAAAGATGGTTAAATAGTAGGGTTCAAGAAAATAAGATTGATTTAGTTTTCTCCACAGTATATGAAATATTCTAAATATCCAATTCCAAGGGTAATTGAAAGGTTATATACGTAAAATCAGATTACCACAAATATAAAGGGAATGTCCAGATCTTTTTTGTTGTCTACGCTAAAATTCTTTTGCTTAGAGCATTACTGAAAGGCAGTGGTTTCATGACTAGAGTTTAAAAATCATTATGCTGAGACTTCTTCATTAAATTATTCATCATGATGAGATACCTTTAGTTTTCTTTCACTGGAAGGAAGGAGTCTCCCAAAGGAAGCAAGAAAAGCAGATAGGAATGAAGAATGCAATTTAAAATAGCAGATACAAGAATGAACCTCTTCCCTTAGAGACTCGTGGTATTATGAAAAGAAGCACCAACCTTATGTCTGATGGAAAACTAATTTAAAATAAAAAATACTTTATTAGATGACCTCTCAGCACATGAGTCATTTCCACCTTATATAGTCTACTCAAATTAGACATGACCTGTTTAAAGCCCTCAGATGTTACACACAGCTTGGGTTATCTCAGGGTGTTCCCACTGCTGTTATAGGGCCTTTTTCCAATATCGAATGATGACATGTCAGAATCTATAGTATAACAGGATGCCATGTCAGCATTTCACTGTAACATAAACCTAAAATGGATAGGGTGGTAGAATAGAAAGAACATATGCTAGAGTCAAGCAGAAATAGGTCCACATCTCCGCTACTTCTTTCATTAGCTTATAAATCGTATACTTGTGACAAATTATCCTGAGAGCTGATCGAACATTTAGCTGTCAGTAAATTTGTTATAAAAGATCCTCTTTGAGCTTTAGTTTCTTAATGGGTAAAAGAAATCTAGTAAGTATATACCACATAGGGTTATAGCCTTATACATGTGAAGTTTCTAGCACATAATATCTGCTTTATAAAATGAAATTCACATACCTACTCATTCCTATGCCCTAAGAAAGTATACCACCCAATACTACTACTAAAGGAATACCTTTTTTACTGGGGTAAAATATATATAACATAAAATTTACCATTTTCACCATGTTTAAGTGTCTAATTAAATGGTATTAAGTAACATCCACATTGCTGTGTTACTATCACCACTGTCAATCTCCTGCACTTTTTATCATCCCAAACTGAAACTATATCCAGTAAACAGTAATTCCCCATTACCCCATCCTATCTCTAGCCTTTGGCCATTACTATTCTACTTTCTGTCTCTATGAATTTGACTATTCTAGGTACCTCATATAAGTGGAATCATATAATTTTTGTTCTTCAATTACACATTTTAAAGCGCCAAGTAGCAGATAGTAACAAAAATCATCTTTCATTAAAGAAAATAAAGAATTACATATCAATAGTACAAAAATGTTTATATATGTTCAAAGTATTTCTGCTAGAAGGACACTCATATACTAACCAATTTTATGGTAATAAAAGGTAAACTACCAGTACTCACATACTACTCTCTATAAGTATAAAGTAGCAGTATACATATAAAAGGACCCAGGAAATGTACATTCTTTGTCTCAAGATAGTTGGTAATACCCCAAAATATAAGGGAAAAGTGAAAGACAGCAAAAGAATATGGAAGTATCACATTAAATTTTTAAATATGTTTTTATAATATTGTATCATACCACACCACCACCAGGTAAGCCAACTGCATTATTTTGGTACCTACCAATAGATAATGGTGTCTTGGTATTTGTCTTAATAAAATCAAGGTCAATGTCAAAGATTTCTGGCACTGGCTAGGACACCACCAGAACAGTCTTTCCTGTTAGCCTCCAGGTGGCAGTGTGGCCCAGAGCAGTAGAAATCACTCTCAGCTCTGGAGCTCCAAATTAAAAAAAAAAAAACAACAAAAAAACCCTTTTACAAGGGAAACTTACTTTGCTTAATAGACGAATATACTTAGAGAATAAAATCAAGAAGAATTAGTTTCATGCCAGTTGGAGTAACGAATATGAATTCAACGGAATCGGCCACGTTTGACCCCAACTCCTGCCCTGAATTTCCTTGTACAAAAGAATGGATACTGAAGTATTTTTAACAATAGCTGTGGTTTGATTCCTATGTAGTTCAGTTACCATGATGGGATGAAGGTTAAATATTTTAAAAGCGGGGAGGGTATATATAAATACCAGAGAGGTAGCAGAGACACAGAACTAAGAAGAAACTCAAAAGGATGTGACCCTCATCCCAACAGACCACCCAACCATACTATTCACACACAGGACTTACTGCAGGATATTGGCCATCAGTCTCTGCCTACAGGAGCAGATAGGAATGGTGGCATTTTTCTTCTGCAGAACAAAGGGCTGTTTTACTTTGTATTTCATCTGTTGGTTTCCCCCCTTTCTAATGATAGAATCAACCATTCACTCTCCCAGTGACCACTTTTAACTGCTGCCAGAAACTACTCATCAATGCAACATGCTTCCCATTTTTTGTCACTATTCCCAAAAGTCTGTTTTTGAATAAAAAAGCAGACTTGTTACTGATAAAAATCTGACCTTCTTCCCTCTGCAATAGTCTAATCAGGTCTAACCACTGAGTCTACACTTAGACATGAAGTGTTCACTTAACACTGGGGTCTCAGTTACTCTGTCTTTCCTGCTAGAGAGTATGTTCTTCCTGCCCTCCATCTACTTCTCTGACTGCAGTCATTCTGAATGTCTGAAGTTCCCAGATATAATTCATCTACTCATAAATATTTTAAGTAACTCACAATAATTAAATCTAACACTTTTTGGGAATCTCTCTTGAACTGAGAATCATGTTATCATCCCCCATTTCACAAAGTTTTAAGAATATGACCATGACTGTAATGGTGGAAATAAAGGGAACAAATAGACATGAGGCCAGCTACGGCCAAAGCACGTGCTCTTTTTGCTCCACACCAGTGTTTTCAAGTGCTGGGCACCACAGCAGGCACTATGTAGATACTTTCAGGAAAGGCCAGTCATTAGAGTATTTCTTTATTCCATTAGGTTATTTTGAGGATTCATAAAAAATGCAAAGTGCTAGTGGATATTTAAATTCATTACAGAATGTTCCCTTATATTAAAAATAATCCAGCTCAACCTAGGAAAATTTTTAAAAGTTAATAAGGCAAACTTATAAACAAAAATATAATATTCCTATAAATTTGCTGATCTGTAAGTTAAAGAGCCCACCAAATGCAATGTGTGGACCCTGTTTCAATCTGATATGAAAAAACCAATAGTACAAAAGACACTTTGAGATAAGTGCGGAAAATTTTTAAATGGGCTAAATAATAGATATAATGAAGAATTAATTACCTTGAATTTATTAGCTGTGATAATTACACTATTTTTTACATCCCTATTTTTAGAGATTAAAACTGAAGTGTTTATGGGTAAAATATAATTTCTTGAATTTACTTTAAAATATACCAGCTAAGAAAAGTATGCTTTTATGGAAGAAATACAGAATAGAACAACAAATAACTAGAAATGTTCATAATTATTAAAGCTGGGTAACAACTACATGAAATTTCCGTATACTATTCTATTTTTGAATACACTTGAAAATTTCCATAATAAAAATGTTTGGATAAAACAAACTGCAGTATTGAACTTTGTAAAATTTCTTTCTAGTATAAAACTTTGGGTAACCATGTTGCAAAATTCAGTATAGGGATACCCTGAAAATTCAACCAATATTCAGTTCTCCACATTTCTAATGACTTAAATTTTTTCTATTGTTTTAAACTCTTACCATCATATTGGTTCACAAATCATCACTGTTTTTACTTAGTGATTTTAAATTTAGTGTTAATTTTAATTTTACTTGTTGTGAAGTATGTGTGTATATATACATACACATACATATATGTGCCTATATATAAAGAGAACCCCTATGTTTACTGCAGCATTATTTATAATAACCAAGATACGGAAACAACATAAGTGTCCACTGAAAGAGAAATGAATAAAGAAGATGGGGCATATATACACAATGGAATATTACTTAGCCATAAAAGAGAATGAGACCTTGCTATTTGTGACAACATAGATGGACCTAGAGAATACTGTGCTAAATACATTAAGTCTGAAAAAGACAAATACCATGTGACTTCATTTGTATGTGGTATCTAAAAGACAAAAGAACAGGGGCGCCTGGGTGGCTCAGTTGGTTCAGCGTCTGCCTTCGGCTCAGGTCATGATCCCGGGGTCCTGGGATTGAGCCCCGCATCGGGCTCCCTGCTCAGCGGGAAGCCTGCTTCTCCCTCTCCCACTACCCCTGCTTGTGTTCTCTCTCTCGCTGTGTCTCCGTCAAATAAATAAATAAATAAATAAAATCTTTAAAAAAAAATAAAAGACAAAAGAACAAACATACGAACAAGAAGAAATAAACCCATAAATACAGAGAACAAATCAATAGTTGCCAGAGGGGAAGAGAGTAGGGAATGGGCAAAATGGATGAAGGGGAGTGGGAGATATAGGCTGCCAGTTATGGAATGAATAACTCATGGGGATGAATGGTACAGCACAGGAAATAGTCAATAGAATTGTAATAGTGTTGTATGGTGACAGATGATAGCTACTCTTGTGGTAAGAATAGCACAGCATATAGAGTTGTCAAATCACTATGTTGTACCCCCGAAACCAACTTAACAGTATCAACTATACTTCGATAAAAACAAGAGAGAAAGAGGGAGAGAAAGAAAAATGCGTGGATGGATAGGTATATTTAACGTGACAATTACCAAAAATGGAACTTCAGAGGCAAAAGGTGATTAGAGGGCAAAACATCATATTCCATATAAATTCTCTGGAACGAGTTTTCCAAAGTCGAAGTAATTTCACTGATTATTCTCCATTTTCTTCCTCCTACAGATTACTCCCATGCCAGGTGGCTTCAAACAGTTTGATCAATGAAGGTACCAGCTGGAGATTAGATAGTGGGAGGTGATTAGGGAATGGGAAGGAGGTCTGCGAGTGGCTGGGTCCCACCAGAACCACAGGTGCTGCTTGTAGCACCTAGCTATATGTTGGCTCTCTTAACTTCACCCATACCTCCTAATAGTCCCTCATTAAAATCTCTTAAATTGAACCATCTGAGTATATTTACTGACTAATTAAATAAGAAAACAGAATATTAACAAGTTCAGGTAACACACAGAAACCATATGTGTGTGCTATTAAAATTTGTTATGAATTATTAACAATTATTATTAAAAATCCACATAAAATATAAAGAAGTTGAAGGTAAAAGAGTAAAAAAAGGTAGAGCTGGAAATTACTAATAGAAAGAAAGCTGGTGTTACTATATCAATATTAAACAAATTAGAGTTAAGTCAGAAAACATTACTAAGAATCATAATGAAAAAGGAACATGGGGGCGCCTGGGTGGCTCAGTTGTTAAGCGTCTGCCTTCAGCTCAGGTCATGATCCCACAGACGTGGGATCGAGCCCCACATTGGGCTCCCTGCTCAGCGGGAGGCCTGCTTCTCCCTCTCCCACTCCGCCTGCTTGTGTTCCCTCTCTCGCTCTGTCTCTCTCTGTCAAATAAATAAAGAAAATCTTTAAAAAAAAAAAAAGGAACATGGAAAAATTCTCTAGGAAGATGAAGCAATTATAAACTTGTTTGCAATTAATAACATAACCTCAAAATATGTAAAGCAAAAATCAACAGAAATACAAAAGTTAAACTGACAAAGAAGGGCATTTTAACAAATGTCTCTGTAATTGGTGGATTAAGAGAGCATAAAATTCAAAAGGGTAGGGAACAAAAAATTAACAAATTTAAGATAACATAAACAAATTATATATCCAACAATTAGAGGATACATATTCTCTTAAAGCACTCACAGAGCACTTACAAAAATGAACGAGGCTACAATCAATAAGTTATCTGATTGTCTCTAGAGATTAATTTGCATTTCCCAGAGTTTTAAACAAATGGAATCATACAGTACATAGTCTTTTTGGGAGTGCGGAGCTGGCTTCCCTCACCCACTGTAATTATTTTGAAATTCATCCATGTTGATGCATGTATCAGTAGTTCACTGTCTTTTATTGAACAGTGGTGTGTTGTAATTTATCCATTCAACAGCTAATGGACATTGAATTTTTCCAGTTTTTGCCTATTATTAATCAAGCTACTATGAACATTTATCTCCCCCCTCAAAAAGAAATTGCATTTAAAAAAAGAGTAATTATTTGAGAGAGGGAGAGAGAGAGAGCACAAGTGGCGGGGGGACAAAAGGGAGTGGGAGAAGCAGGCTCCCTGCTGAGCAGGCAGCCCAATATGGGCTGATGCCAGTACTCTGGGATCATGACCTGAGCCAAAGACAGATGCTTAACCGACTGAACCACCCAGGCACCCCTGCATTCTTTTTGATAAAGTAGTGAAACACTAATATTTCAACAGTGGTCTATGCTTAAAAAATCTATGTGCATACATATGTACAGACATATATGTGTACATATGTACATGTATATATGTATTTAAAAGCAAAGCACATTTAGTATTTTTTGAAAGCTTTATTCACTTTAGAGAGAAAGAGTGCGAGAGCAAGAGAACGCAAGAGCAAGAGAGCGCGAGAGCAAGCGAGGGAGGGGCAGAGGAAGAGAATCTCAAGCAGACTCCCTGCTGAGCAAAAAGTCTGATGGGAGGCTCAATCCCATGACCCCGAGATCATGACCCGAGCTGAAATCAAGAGTCTGACACCCAACGGAATGAGCCACCCAGGTGCCCCCACATTTAATATTTTTGGTAAATTTGTTATTCACATATAAAAAATATAGAAAATTAAACAAATCTTAAGGCTACAACTTGATGAATTTTCATAAAATGAAGATATCCATGTAACAGCACCAAGATCAAGGAACAGAATATTATCAATACCCCAGAAGCCTCCCTTGTGACTGACCCTCTTCCTTTCATAATGCTCTCCCATTTAAGGGTGACCACTTCCTGAGTTCTAACACCATAAATTAGTATATTTATTTTATGTAAATGATCATAAATAAATTAGTATCTTACATATATTTTATATAAATGGATATATACAGTTAATGTATGTATTCTTTTATGTCTGGCTTCTTTCACTCAACACCATGTCTGTAAGATTCATCCTGCTGTTATAGTAGCTATAATTTGTTCATTCTCATCGTTTTAAGTTTTCTGTTGTGTGAATATACTACAGTTATTTCCCATTCTGCTGATGGACAACTTTTAGCTTTATGGATAATGCTGTAAAGAGCATTCTTATAGTGAACATATATATGTATCTATAGACCTAGAGATAGGATTACTAGGTCTCAGAATATATACATATGTTCACCTATAGTAGATATTGCCAAATAGTTTTCCAAAGTAGATGTGCCAATTTTCTTTTCTAACAGTAGTGGAAGATAATTACAGATGCTTCACATCCCTGATTTTTTTTTAAATTAGGCCATTCTAGTGGGTGAGTAGTGGTATTGCAATTTTGCTTTTATATACATCTCCAACAGAAATTAGTACATATGTTGACCAAAGCACACTTAACTTTATTCCTCAAATCCACAGGATACTTTCAAATAAATAAGTCTGATTTTAAGTCAGTTTACCTAAAGTGAAAGCAGCAATTAAGCTCATCTATTAAAATGGATACCTATTTCTTCCAGCTTCATCGAGATATAATCGACTTATAACGTTGTGTAAGTTTAATGTGTACAATGTAATGATTTGATGTATGTATATATTTTGGGGTTTTTTTTGTTTTTTTTTATTTTTTAAAGATTTTTATTTATTTATTGAGAGAGATAGTGGTAGAGAGAGAGCATGAGAGGGGGAGAGTCAGAGGGAGAAGCAGACTCCCCGCTGAGCAGGGAGCCTGATGCGGGACTTGATCTTGGGACTCCAGGATCATGACCTGAGCCGAAGGCAGTCGCTTAAACAACTGAGCCACCCAGGCGCCCTGATGTATGTATATATTTTGAAATGACTACCACAATAAGGCTATTTAACACATCCATCACCAAACATAGTTACCAATTTTTGTGTAGTGAGAACATTTAAGATCTACTCTCTTAGTAACATTCAAGTAAACAGTCAAGTATATTTTTATAGTATATTATGTATATATATACTATAGTCATCACGCTATACATTAGATCCTTATAATTTATTCATCTTACAACTGAAAATTTGTACCCTTTAACCAACATCTCCCAAAGTCCCCCACACCCCAGCCCCTGGCAACCACTAATATGCTCTTTGTTTCTATGAGTTCAGCGTTTTTACATTCCACGTATAAATGAGATATAGCATTTGTCTTTCTCTGACATGTCATTTAGCATAATGCCAACAACGTTCATCCATGTTGTCACAAATTATAGAATTTCCTTCTTTTATGGCTGAATAATATTCCATTACAAAAAGTACATGTATGTATACACACATAGATACATATACATATATACCACATTTTCTTTACCCATTCATCCATAAATGAACACTTATGCTGTTTCTATGTCTTGGCTACTGTGACTAACACTAAAATGAACGTAGGGTTGCAGATATCTCTTCAAGATACTGATTTCATTTCCTTTAGACATATACTCAGAAGTGGGATTGCTGGATCACACCATACATCTTCTTTTCATTTGCTGAGGAAACTCCATACTGTTTTCCATAATGGCTTTATGAATTTACATTGCCACCAACAGTGCACAAGGGATCCCATTTCTCCACATCCTCGCCAGCATTTGTTATCTCTTACCTTTTTGATAAGAGCCTTTCTAATAAAAGGTATGAGCTTGTATCTCATTATGATTTTGATTTGTAATTCCCTGATGACTAGTAATGTTGACCACCTTTGCATGTACCTGTTAGCTATTTGTATGTCTTCTTTGGAAAAATGTCTATTCATTCCTTTGCTCATTTTTCAATTGGATTATTTGGGTGTTTTTTGCTATTGAGTTGTACGAGTTTATTATATATTTTGGATATTAAACCCTTAGTGGATATATAGTTTGCATATATTTTCTCCCATTCAATAGGCTGCCTTTTCATTTTGTTGACTGTATTTTCTGTTGTGCAGAAGCTTTTTATTTTGATGTAGTCCCATTTATTTATTTTTGCTTTTTTTTTTTGGCTTGTGCAAAATGTATACCTATGCATCAATAACACTTTTCGACACAGCCAAGCCTCTCTCTACACACCCTTATAGGGTCCCTCGCTGCCTGGGGAGGAGGCAAAACAATGACATTCTAAAACTCAAATTAACACTATTTAGAATAGCAAGATTTTGTGCTTCATAAATCAGATTACTTAGACTGTATAAAATTAATAAGTAAAATTGTTTAACTTATTTCATCTGGCTTTTTTATATCCATACTTCAAGGTTCATTCATACTTTCACTTAATTACCCTTATCTTAAACTGAAATGATAAGCATGGTGATTTATACCCTAATATTAAAATAGTTTAACAAAGAACTTTCTCATAGCAAAACCACCAGGTGTTTCAATATATTTGTTCACTGATGCAAAAACTCAATCTACATTCAGTGAAACAACTAAGGAGTGTAACACTACAAAAGCAGTATATCTACATGGGTAATATAACAGAAAACTATTCAATTTTAGGAGAGAAAAGAAAACAATGAAAGCAATTAGGCTGTCATCAAGTGATACCTTAAAGAATACAAATTACTACAAAATCATCTCTTATACTTCTTGTAAAAGCTTTAAATACCACAAAGTCCTCTCTTCCTCCACGCAGACAGATAATTAAAACAAACTGTTCTGCCAGAATTTTCAGAAGAAATGAAATACAGTTTATTTCAGAACACTATCTATACAAAGAGTATTAACTAATGACAAAGGTAACAATGACAAGTCTAATTAATTCATTCAGTAACAGACTTCTTACATCTCATTGGATGTGAATAAGCAAACAACATACAGTAAACCTTCTTGTTCAACTATATACCAAAAATTTCATATATTAATAAGTTTGTCAATTCTTTTTAACCATGTAAATCCACATATATGCAGACATAAATTCATGTATATAAATAATTATTTAATAAAGAGCTAAGTAATAGATACAATATGCAGCTTATTGGAGCACAGATTAAAAATTTAATGCATGGTTATTTATCATCTTTGAAAACTAGACAAAAAAGAGCATGGGCTACCAGAAATATTAAATATGAAAAACAAGGACAAAAACAACAACAACTAAAGTGGTATATTTAGAAAAAACACTTGACTAAACATCTCAGGGAAACAAAACAAAACAAAACAAAACAGCAAGACATAGTTCCAATGTGAGAGGGACACTTGTATCGTAATCAAGAATCCTTTCCTTGCATCACCACAAGACGAGAAACAGACTGGGTGAACAGAATATCCCCAGGACCAGCCAGGCTACAAGGAGAAGTAGAGAAGGCAAGGCCTTCAATGAAAACTCCCAGATGGGGGGAAGCAGAGTACTTAGCTCTTTAAATAATCTGGGTACAGAAAAGAATGTAACAGTTACAGACAATGACTGCACAGAAATGACATACCTAACAAGAGGCAAAGAGGAGAAAAAGGCAAAGATCATCTAAAGTTTGCAAAAAATATATAATACATATTTCATAGGAACAAATTTAAGTATTTTTAAAGATACAAAGGTGAATATCAAGAAAAATAATTTAACCAATATGATGTGCTGAGAAAGAAGGACAGGAAGGAAGGAAAAGGTAATACACCAAATGCCACTGTACATAATTGGGAATAAGAAAACTCTGCGTAATAAAATAAAATAGAGAATCAACTATATTACGCAAGGCTATAGTTACAAAGATTACTAATGGATTCAAGCTCCAAACCCTTCAATTTACTAAAAGTGTATACTAAACATGAAGAAAACTTTGATGCTACTATAGTAATATATTTAATGGATCATACAGTGATTATATAGTAACATATATAGTAACATATTTTTAGGAACAGAAACCATAACAAACGCTATGATGGCAAAATTAAGACCAAATACAGCTCTAATGTCAATGAATGAAAGTGAGCTTAATACTACTTAAAAGAAAAGACAAACGGAATCACAAAGTGAAATACAAATCTGGAACTTAAAAACTCATTTAAAAGAAGTGTCTCAAAAATGTTGAAAATAGGGCGCCTGGGTGGCTCAGTTGGTTAAGCGACTGCCTTCGGCTCAGGTCATGATCCTGGAGTCCCGGGATCGAGTCCCGCATCGGGCTCCCTGCTCGGCAGGGGGTCTGCTTCTCCCTCTGACCCTCCCCCCTCTCATGTGCTCTCTCTCATTCTCTCTCTCTCAAATAAATAAATAAAATCTTTAAAAAAAAAAATGTTGAAAATAGTTAAAGGCATGCAAGAAAAATATGGTCAGAAAGAAATCGTTGGGAAATTATATAATATTAAATTTGGAATATAATAGGAAAGAATTAAGTAATTCTATAATCAGGGTATTTTACAATGATAGCAAGTATAATCTTTAATGAATGAAGACTTAATAGTAAGATTTCAGCTCCCAGTGCTATGGTGGTTTATAAAGTCTCAGACCCTTCCCTTTGCAAACACCTAGAAATGCTAACTTAGATAAAATACCATCTTTTAAAATGCAGAGCTGTTCTGAAGAAAAGTAAAAAAATTTACAACTGCCAGAAACAAAAGAGAAAAATCAAAACCTGAGTGATAGGTGAGTGATAAAACTACAGGCCACAATGAAGGTGTCTGCAAACACCATCAACAGGGAATCTTATGACTTAACAGCCAAGCAGAGCAATGGTAATAAGGTCTTATATCTACACAAAGCAGAGGTTGAAAATGACTCCTAAACAAACCCTGAGCCTAAGAAAGCTATAACCTAAGTAAAAATGGAAAAGGGGTGACAATAAAAAAAAATTTAAAAAAAAGACAAATATGGGGGGGAAAAAACTGAAAACAGATTTATATACATATGGTCAAGTGCTTTTTCAGAAGGATGTCACGGTAATTTTTGCGACAGAAGAGACTTTACTCTGGCACCACTAGAAAGGGTGCCAGAGTAACTGGATATCAGTATGAAAGAAAACTGAACCTAGAACTATTATCTTATCCCATACACAAAAATTAATTTGAGATGAATCATATATCAAAACATAAAAGCTAAAACTAGAAAGCTTCCAAAAGAAAACATAGGGACATTGTGATCCTGGGGTAGGAAAAGACCTCTTCGTGACAACATAAAAAGCATTAACTACATAAGAACTTGATAAATTAGATTTTATGAAATTAAAAATTTCTTGGGGCACCTGGGTGCTCAGTTGGTTAAGCGTCTGCCTTCAGCTCGGATAGTGATCTCAGGGTCCTGGGATTGAGTCCCATGTTGGGCTCCCTGCTCAGTGGGGAGTCTGCTTCTCCCTACCTCTCTGCCTCTCCCACCCCCAGGCTTATTTTCTCTCTCTCTCTCGCAAATGAATAAAATCTTAAAAAAAAAAAAAAAAAAAAAAAAAGAAAGAAAATTAAAAATTTCTGTTCATCAAAAGGCAAAAAATTTATTTCAACTGAAGAAAAACCAGAGTATTAAGAATTTCTGTTCATCAAAGAATACCATAAAGAAAATTAAAAAAGCGAACTACAGACTAGGAGAAATTACAATACATATATCTGACAAAGGTCTTCTATGCATAATAAAAGAATTCCTTCAAATCAATAATAAAGAGACAGTAATTAAAACATGTAAAACATTAACATATGTTGAAAGAGGCCAACATTATTAGTCTTTAGGAAAGTACAAATTCAAAATCAGTGAGTTACTGCGGTGCCTGGGTGGCTCAGTCGGTTGAGTGTCAGACTCTTGATTTCAGCTCAGGTTATGATCTCAAGGTCCTGGGATCCAGCCCATCACTGGGCTCCCTGCTCAGTGGGGAGTCTGCTTCTCCCTCTCCCTCTGCCTCTCCCTCCACTCATGCTCTCTCTCTCTCACATACACACCCAAATAAAATCTTAAAAAAAAAAAAAGCAATAGAATTGAAAACATGTCCACAAAAGGACTTGTCCATAAATGTTAACACCATCTTTATTCATAAGACTCCCAAACTAGAATCAACCCATATGTCCATCAGCAAGTGAATGAACAAAATAACTGTCTTATATTCAAAGATCAAAACTATATATGAATCTCAAAAACATGATGAGCAAAAGTCGTCAGAGACTCATATCACCTGCATGATTCCATTTGCAACAAGTTCCAAAACAGACTAAAGTATAGTAAGGGATTATAACCCACTAGGAATCCAAGAGAACGGATGAATGGATGGATAGATAAATGGGTAGAAACAGACAGGGAAAAAGAGAAAAAGAGAGAGATTGTTGCAACAGAAGGGAGGGCTCTTCCTTACAGTAAAATGCCAATTAATAAATCATCATTTCATAACTATCAGGGGAAAAATTATTTTGAGCAAGAACATGTATGGAAGCTAAATTCAAAAGAGAAACCTAGATAAGGGGAAGCATATTTACATGGTCTGAACATCTCATGTTAGTTGTTTGTTAAATAGGCAACAATTGTGAGAGGGAAAAATAGCAACTATGTGGTAGAGAGTGTGGTAGTTATAACACTTTGCCTAATAATCAAAATTAACACTACCATTCCGGAAAAAAAAATAAATAACACTACCAGTGAGGGGCTGATAGATACTGTGTACCTTCAAAAGCAGTATCTTGAGAAGGATAGAACTTCTTTCTCCCTTGTGTACTAATCCAGAATGGACTGCACAATCTAAATCCTATAATGAGAAAACGTTTAAAAAAATTGAGACACATTCTATAAAATACGTTGGCCTATATTCAATGTCATGAAAGTCTGAAAAACAACATATATGGAGATTAAAGATTAAATCTCGTGAATTTGATGATTGTACTGTGGTTATGTTAGAGAATATTTTTGTTCTTAAAATATGAACTATTCTTAAATACTGTAGGTTAAAGGAGAAAGATATATGCAACCTGATCTCAAATGGCTTTGAAAAAAATAAATACTACTTTGTGTGCAAGTGCACGTGTGCGTGTGTGTGTAGAAAGACAGAAGAGGGAGAGAGAATAATACAATAATAAAGGAAAAGTGCTAAGATGTTAGAAATTAGTGTATCGAGGTAAAGGGTATATGAAAGTTATTTCTGTACCTTTTTTTTTTTTTAAAGATTGTATTTATTTATTTGACAGAGAGAGAGACACAGCGAGAGAGGGAACACAAGCAGGGGGAGTGCAAGAGGGAGAAGCAGGCTTCCCGTGGAGCAGGGAGCCCGATGCGGGGCTCGATCCCAGGACCTGGAATCATGACCTGAGCCGAAGGCAGACGCCCAACGACTGAGCCACCCAGGCGCCCCCCTGTACCTTTTTTAAATCAAAGTTTAAATTATTTCAAAATTAAAAGTTAAAAAAATAAAGAGCATCAAGTAACCATAAAAAAACATATTCTGGTGACAAAAGTCAGCTCAACAGTTTCCTAATTCATGGGGATGAGGTTGATTAGAAAGAGGTCTATTCTGGGTGGTAGAAGTGTTCTATATATTGACAGAGGTATTAAAAAACACATGGGTAGACAAACATCAGAATTCACTGAAATATACACATAAAACCTGTGCATCTGTGCATTTTATTAAATTTAATTATATCTAAATTTTTTTAAAAGCCACTAAAGAAACTTATGGTTTAGCATGAGGTGATAATTAATTATCAAAATTCATAATCACAAGCCTACCTGAAAATGTATTTGAGGTTTTGAATTTATACTGCCTCTGTGCTGTGGGAAAAAAGCCAAGAATTTAATTTTTCAAATCCTCCCTAAAAAAATTTACCCATTCTTTAAGTCTCTCAAAATTCAGAGATTAAGATTACCTAATTATAAAAACAAAAATTTTAAAAATTAGCAAATACATTGGGAAATAAACCATCATGAATAACAAGAACAAAAGTAAAATTAGCCTCCAAAGGACTTCAGATATGTAAAATAAGTACGTTCTAAATATTTACAGAAAGAAGAGATGGAATTAAAACATGGCAAGAAGCAAGATATTATCAACATAACCAGCAGACAGGAACTGGATATTCGAGGACTTAAAAATACACTATCTGACATCAAAAACAGAAAATAAAATGTTTCTGTTCTCCAATTTCAAGATAGGGAAGGACTAACTGTTCTTTGACATCAGTCAGCTAATTCTAAAGTATACTGTGATATTGAGCAAATACTTAAACACTCCAGCTTTTTAAAGACTCCAAACTTCCCCAAACTCTGATTCAACACCAACTCTTTGCTATGTTTGCCATTTTAAGAAGCACAGTTTCTCCCTTGCTTAGCAAGTAATAAATTCAGCCTCTTTGTTTCAGCAATAATTAATGGGTTTTGGTTTCAAGTATTTTGAGTGATGGTCTTTTCCTTTAGCGAATCCAATAAATTAATTTAATAGCAAAATTTAGGATTAGTAAAGAAGAATATAAGTAAACAACAAATATCCAAATAAAGCACAGAAATTTTTTTTTTTAAGATTTTATTTATTTATTTGAGAGAGAGAATGAGAGACAGCACAAGAGGGAAGAGGGTCAGAGGGAGAAGCAGACCCCCCGCCGAGCAGGGAGCCCGATGCGGGACTCGATCCCGGGACTCCAGGATCATGACCTGAGCCGAAGGCAGTCGCTTAACCAACTGAGCCACCCAGGCGCCCAAGCACAGAAATTCTTTTAAAAATAAAATAATAAGAGATATATAGAACACAGAGAAAAGGTCTAATATAGGTATAATGGGAGACCAAGGAGAAAAGAATGGGGCAAAAATAATATTTGAAGAGATTTCAAGAGATTGAGTATTATCTTAGAACTAATAAATGACATCAATCCACAGATGAAAAACTTTAAATGCAAACCTAGGCACATCATACATAGCAAACCTTTTGGATAACCAAACAAGGACAAAATCTTAGAAAAGCCAGAGGGAGGAAATGACATTTTATAGCAACATCAAAAATACTAAACACCTAGGAATAAATATAATGATATACATGAAAGAATTATATACTGAAAACTATAAAATCTTATTGAGGGGTGCCTGGGTGGCTCAGTTGTTAAGCATCTGCCTTCGGCTCAGGTCATGATCCCAGGGTCCTGGGATCGAGCCCCGCATCAGGCTCCCTGCTCTGCAGGAAGCCTGCTTCTCCCTCTCCCACTCCCCCTATTTGTGTTCCTCCTCTCGCTGTATATCTCTCTGTCAAATAAATAAATAAAATCTTAAAAAAAAAACCTATTGAAAAGAAATTAAGGGAAAGAATAAATAGATGAAAATAAATGAAGGACAATTAAATAAGGAAAAATATTCACATTAATTGATTAAAATATTTTATACTGTAAAGATATCAATTCTCCCCAAACTGATCTACAGATGCAAAACAATCCCATTCACAATTGCAGCAACTTTTTTGGTGAAAAATGATAAATGATTTCTACAACTTATAGGCAATGCAAAGGGTCAACAAGAGCTGAGGCAATTTTGAAAAAAATAATAAAGTTGTAAGACTTATGCTATCTCAGACCAAAATATCTATTATAGTTATAATAATTAAGAAGTATGGTGCTGACACAAAGATTGACAATCAGAAAACTAAAACAAAGAATCTATACCTATACTGTCCCATATGGTAGCCACCAGACACGTGGCTAAATCTAAATTAATTAAAATTAGTTAACATATGAAATTCAGTCCTTAGTTACACTTGCCATATTTCAATAACTCAGCAGTCACATGCGGCTACTGAATTAAACAGCATATATATGAACATTTCCATAATGGCAGAAAGTTCCATTAGACAGCACTTATCTAGAAAGACACACATAAAATTATATGATTTATGGCAAAGGTCTAATATAGTAGGGAAAAGTTAGTCTTTCCAATAAATTGTGATGGATCAATCAGACACCAATAGACAAAAGTAAATAATACAATAATAAATATATAATCAACTCTGATCCCCACCTTATACCACATACAAAACTCAATTCTAAGTGGAATGTAGACTTGAATGTAAGAAATAAAACAGGGATGCCTGGATGGCTCAGTCGGTTAAACGTCTGCCTTCAGTTCAGGTCATGATCCCAGGGTCCTGGGATCGAGACCCACATTGGTATCCTTGCTCAGCTGGGAGCCTGCCTCTCCTTCTGCCTGCCGCTCCCCCTGCTTATGCCTCCTCTCTCTCTCTCACTCTCTGACAAATAAATAAACAAAATCTTAAAAAAATTAAAATTAAAAAATTAAAAATAAAACAATAAAGTTTTTATTTTTTAATTTTTTAATATTTTTAAAGATTTTATTTATTTATTTGACAGAGAGAGACACAGCAAGAGAGGGAACACAAGCAGGGGGTATGGGAGAGGGAGAAGCAGGCTTCCCGTGGAGCAGGGAGCCAGATGAGGGGCTCGATCCCAGGACCTGGAATCATGACCTGAGCCAAAGGCAGACGCTTAATGACTGAGCCACCCAAGCGCCCCAAAACAATAAAGTTTTTCGAAGACATAGAAAATAAACTTCACAACCTTGTAGTAGACAAAGTTTTGTAAAATAAGATGCAAAAAGTGCCAGCCATAAAATACAATACCAATAATGAGTATTTAAGATACATTAAAACTGGGGCGCCTGGGTGGCTCAGTTGGTTAAGCGACTGCCTTCGGCTCAGGTATTGATCCTGGAGTCCCTGGATCGAGTCCCGCATCAGGCTCCCTGCTCAGCAAGGAGCCTGCTTCTCCCTCTGACCCTCCCCCCTCTCATGTGCTCTCTCTCTTTCTCTCTGTCTCGAATAAATAAAATCTTTAAAAAAAAAAAAAATTAAAAAAAAAGATACATTAAAACTGAGAACTTTGCTTATCAAAAGAGATCAGTGAGAGAGAGAAAAGGAAAACTGTAGCCTGATAAATTTTATTTGCAACATATATATCTGACAAAAAATTTGTATCCAGAATATAAATATGACAAAACACTCCTAGAAAACAATTAGGCAAACAACCTGGTAGAAAAATGTATAACATATGAACAGACACTTAATAATAAAGGACGACAGAATGGCTAATAAGCATACGAAAAGGTGTTAAATTTCATTTGTTATCAGAAAAGTGCAAATGAAAACCTAAATGGGTATCATTATATACTTGCCAGAATACCTAAAATGAAATTAAAGATAGGCAATAAGAAGTGTTGGTGAAGATGTGATACAGCTGGCTCTTACACATTATTGATACAAGAATTGGTACACTTTGAAAACTGTCTGAGTTATTGGTTGAATTATGTCCCCACAAAACTTATATGTTAAAGTTCTAACACCCCGTGCCTCAGAATGTGACCTTATTTGGAAACAGAATCGGTGCAGATATTATTAGTTAAAATTAGATTATTAAGGTGGGCCTTAATCCAATAATGACTGGTGTCCTTAAAGAAAGGGAATAGACATGAATAGAGAGAAGATGATGTGAAAAGACATTGGAAGAAGACAGTGTTCTACAAATCATGGAAAGAGACCTGGAACAGATCCTTCCCTCACAACCGTAAGTGGGAATCAACTCTTTTTTACACCTTGAATTTGGACTTCTAGACTCCAGAAATGTGAGACAATAAATTTCTGTTGTTTAAGTCACCCAGTTGTGGTATTTCATTATGACAGCCCTGGCAAACTAATATAGGAAGTTATTTACTTGTAATATATACAGATCTTATGACACAACAATTATACTTCTTGGTATACACATGACAGAAATATATGTGTATGTATGTATTTACCAAAAGATTTGTATAAGAATGTTCATAACATTATTATTTGTAAAAGCCCCAAACTAGTAATAATTCAAATATTCATCAACAGTGAATGAATAAAAAAAATTATGGTATATTTACACAGTGGAATTTTATATGAGAATGAACCAACTACAACCACATGCAGTAACAAGAAAGAATATCACAATGATGTTGAGCAAAAGAACTCAGACACAAAAGATACATATGGATGATTACAATGATACAGTCAAATATATAAAAGTAATCTGTAGATTGAGAAGTTAGGGTAAGTAGTTACCTTTGGAGAGGAAGGAGGCAGTAGTGATTGGGAAGGGGCAAGAGAAAGGTTTCTGGGATGCGGGTAATGTACTATTTCTTGATCTTGGTGATGGTGATACTGTAAAAATTTTTCAAGTTGTACACTTATAATCTGCATACTTTTTTCCATATATTTTATACATCATTTCAAAAAATTCTTTAAACACTGAATAGGTAAGTTAAATGGATTAGAATAACTAAATCGTGATCTTTTATTTTTAAAAAGAGATCTTTAAAAGTAGCCATATTGTAGCAGAGATAGACACAGAAAATATAAGACACGTTAATGGAAGCATAAGATAGAGTGAAAAGGTTAAGTTTAAGTCTAATTGACGTTGCAGAAGAAGAAAATAAACAGAATGAGTACGAATCAATATTTAAAGAGATAGGGGTGCCTGGGTGGCTCAGTTCGTTGAGCGTCTGCCTTCCACTCAGGTCATGATCGTGGGGTCCTGGGATGGAACCCTGCGTTGGGCTCCCTGCTCAGCAGGGAGTCTGCTTGTCCCTGTGCCTCTGTCCCCTACCACCGCTCATGCTCTTGCTCTCAAATAAATAAATAAAATCTTTAAAAATAATTTTTAAAAATAGATAATAGCTGAGAATTTTCCAGAATCAACATGACATAAATTCCAGATTAAAAAATGCACAATAATCTCAAGGAGAATAAACAAAAAGAAAACCACACTGAATAAATTATTGTGATACTGCAGAACTCCAAAGACCAAGAGAAAATCTTAAAATCAGATACAGAAAAAGATTGGATCCAATCAGAAAACACAGATGACCTACAAAGAATGAAAATCAGACTGATCACTTCTTTTTTTAAATTTTCAAACTGACAGAAAATCCAAAGAGAATACTATAGCGAGCACCCTTAACCACTCACCAGCTTCAGTGTTAACATTGTGACTGACTGACTCAAAGTTTATCTAAACATATATATGTCCTTTCCTTTTGGGAAAATATAGAAAGTGGCTGCTATCACAATTCTTCATCCCAAATTCTTTATCATGCACTTTCCAAGAACAAGAACATTCAACTACAACATCATTACCTCACCCATGATAACTGACATTAATTCAATAACACCACTCTAAGAGAGCACAGATGAAATTTTCCTAGTTATCCTAATATGTCCTCTAAAGCTTTTTTTTACTTATCCAGGATCTAATCAAGATTTATGTATTACTTTCAGATGTTTTAACTTTTCGGTCTCTCAATTTAGGACATTCTCATCACTTCCCTTGGTTTTTCATGACACTGTATCATTTGAAGAGTTCAGGTCAATTGTCCTAAAAAAACATCTCACATTCTGAGCTGGTTTGACTGTTTCCCCATTATCAACAGGACAAGTATTTCCAGAAAGAAATGTTGTATAACTCCTGTGCAGCACATTATGCCTATAGCTGCCCCACTATTGGTTATACTAAATGAACATTTTGTAATTTTCTCTTTGTAATCAGTAAGTCAACTGCAAAGTAAGTTTTTGAGACTCAAGAGCATACTTTTTAATGGCAACCATGAAAGACATAAGTCAATAGGATACAACCTTCCACGTGCTAGGAAAAAAATGGTTATTAATATAGAGCTGTATTGTCAACTAAAATATAATTCAAGAAGGCAAAATGAGGTATATCCTAAAATTATTTCAAGATACAGTAAAAAAAATTAATAGGAAGACTATGTACACACACACAAAACTGGTTTGCACAAACTTTTGTTGTTTTCTTTTTTATAATATATACACACTCCAAAATTAAGTATTTTTAGCATGTCTTGAAAAAAGTACTTTACCTGCCATCTCTTCTGAGGGCAAAAGCAATGCCATCTTTCTGGAAAGGAAGCAGCTTTGCTCTTAGTTTGTCAGGCAAAAAATCCAACTGTTTATAAGAATCTTCATTTGTCAAACAAGAAATCTGAGGTGTAAGAGACTTTTTTATCTTATGAACTTTAGGCATCCTGATCCTAAAAAAAAAGAAATCACAAAAGAGGAGGGGTAGGGAAATAGTTATTACTGAGTGTATTAGAGAATTAAACATAAATAATAATAAAGTACTCACCATTAGCTTTGATATACTATCTACATAGATATAAATTGGTTACATCACAATCCAAAATGAGCTATTAAGAAAATTCAAAGCACTAAGTCCAAAAGCAATTACTTAGTGCACAATTCAGGAACTCAGCACCCTTTATTTCATTTATATTTCAAATTGAACCGTGACATAACCATTATCCTGTTTTAAGCAATAAATGTTTCACTGAAAGTTTATAAATCAGCCAGATTTTTAAGACTAAATAATTTTTTAAATAAGGAATGATTTGCTACAGAAAGAGGAATTCTTTTCTAATTAATCCTTTTGTAGATGTACATTTTCATATCACACCAAATTTTCTAAGAATGGGATAAAACTGCATTTCAAAAATTACAAAATACAAAGATATTAACTCCAAATTTATAATTAAATCAATATTAAATGAGATTCATTTTTAAATATTAAAATGAATTCTTTTAAATCAAATGAATACACAGTATAAACTCTGCCTGACTGGCACCTCCCTCACCCCTGGGTTTCCACAGATGTCAATTTAATTTTCTATATGAAAATTTCATATATTTGTAAATTCTCAGAGCTCTGCAAGAAAAAGTCCTATTAAATCACTAAACTATAAAACTTCTTTAATAATACTTTGTATTTAGATTGCACCTTTTCATCTGTTTATGTGTAATCTCACTTCATCTTTAAAACAAATTCGCTTTTTTCTCAATTGCTTGCAGACTTATAAAATTTTACCCCACCCAAAAAAAAATAATCAACCTCTGTATCCAATGTCTAAGAATCTCAAGAATTCAGTGCGTATTTGTTAATAAATAGATATTACATGCCAGGATCTAGAGAAGCAAGGACCATACCCTCACAGAGCTTACATTCTTTTTTTTTTTTTAAGATTTTATTTATTTATTTGAGAGAGAATGAGAGAGATCACATGAGAGTAGGGAGAGTCAGAGGGAGAAGTAGACTCCCCACCGAGCAGGGAGCCCGATGTGGGACTCGATCCAGGGACTCCAGGATCATGACCTGAGCCGAAGGCAGTCGCTTAACCAACTGAGCCACCCAGGCGCCCAACAGAGCTTATATTCTTAAGGGGGAGACTAAAAATAAATAAATAAATGATTAATTACAGTATAGTGTAAATATTATGAAGGAACTTAAGATCGTAATGACCAATTTAGGTAGGCTGACCAGGTAAGGACTCTCCTAGATGATGCTTACTCCATAGACTGAAGGGTGTGAAAGAGTCAACCAAGTTCAAAACTGAGAGAAGAGCCCTCCAGGCAGACAGCATCAGCGGAAAGGCTCCAAGCTGAGAAAGGGTTGAGTGATCTTTAGAAACAGAAAGGAGGCCAATGTGGCTGAACCAAGGGAGAGAATAGTATGAGATGAAGCTATTGAGATAAGCAAGAGTAAAATCATAGAAGGCCCTGATAAGGGCTTTGGATTCTATTTTAAGAATGAAGGGGAGCCAATCCAGCTCTGCCATCCAAAACACTATTAACCAGAAGTGGCTATTTAAGTTAAAAATTAAAACTCCAGGCATGGTGTGAAGAAGAGACAAGAATGACCTCCGGACAGCCAAAGCCCATGCCACTATATCTCCGCGTCCAGTACCACCGTCACCACCATGCCCAAGAGAAAGGCTGAAGTGGATGCTAAAGGAGATAAAGCTAAGGTGAAGAATGAGCCATAGAGAAGATCTGCAAAGTTATCTGCTAAACCTGCTCCTCTAAAGCCAGAGACCAAGCCTAGAAAGGCCCCCGCAAAGAAGGGAGAGAAGGTACCAATGGGCAAAGATTGGGGATAACCCTGCAGAAAACAGAGATGCCAAAACCTCATACCATTAGTTTAGGGTGGAACACTAGCAAGAAGCTCAGAAAAAAAAAATACAAAAACCATTTTACTGTCTATTATCTTTGCTTTCTTTACATTGTAAAAATTTTTAACGAACACCAAGAAAAAAATACCTGCTAAAATGAGGTCATACTGCAACTTATCTGAGTTATTTTAGTAAGACTGAATCAAGCACTACATTTGTAAAAATAAACAATGAAACTAAAGCCATCTTAATAAAAAAATTGTTTTAAGAGAGTCACAAATAAGAGAAAAAATATAGATGAAGATTAAAAAAGTCTACAATAGTACAAAAATGTTTAGAAAACTTTCAATTGAACTAAAATTGTGGTATGTCTGCTTCACTGATGATTCAAATAGGTATTTAGATACATAAAGAACTTAAAAATAAGTAGTGGTACGATTAATTAATAACACAGGGATATTTCAGTTAATATTCAAAATAAAATAATTTTAAAATACCCTTTCCCACTTATACTATAGAAAGTCTAAAAATTATATTATAATAAAAAATACCTCATTTAGGTCAGTCATATAGAGGTCAGGTGTAACCAATATTGTGTTAATAAAGGAAGACTTGGGCTTCATCTTCTCTCTAACTTATCAAGAAACTAATACTAAGTGTGTATGTCTATCTAATCATGAAAAGTACAGAGAATTTAGTTCAGAAATTTAGGAAAAAGTTTTATTCATTGTATACATACAACTTTATTTTTTAGTAAGATTGGGGGAGCTGGTAAGATGGAACCAAGAATATTTACCTTTTAATACCATGTTATTAAAATTATCAAAATTAAAATCATTGGCTAGGGAAGTTTAGTAAAAGCAAAATCTAGCAGAACTCATTTTCTAAGCAATTCTCTTGATAAACAACACTTGAGAAGTGAATAAAGGGAAGTTTTCATTTTCAATAGTTTATTTAAGATCAAGATGGCATTTTTATAATCAATTGGGAACAAGATAAATTCAAATGGAATTTACTGATACATTCCTAAATAAATATTAGAATCGTGTTGAGGAGAATCAGCTATTGTTGAAATATAGTACTAATAAATTTATTTGGAAATAAAAACCAAATGGCTGCTCAGAGATATTATAGACTTTGAGGAGATAATTTTGTTATTTTTATTTTTTTAATTAAGGATTTGTTCAATGAGGGATGTGTGGCTGGCTCAGTCAGTGGAGCATGCAATTCTTGGTTGGAGGGTTGCAATTTCAAGCCCCACGCTGGGTGTAGAGATTACTTAAAAATAAAATTTAATGTATAGGGCACCTGGGTGGCTCAGTCGTTAAGCATCTGCCTTCAGCTCATGTCATGATCCTGGGGTCCTGGGATCGAGCCCCACATTGGACTCCCTGCTCCACGGGAAGCCTGCTTCTCCCTCTCTCACTCCCCCTGCTTGTGTTCCCTCTCTTGCTGTGTCTCTCTCTATCAAATGAATAAATAAAAAATCTTAAAAAAATTTAATTTAATTTAATTTAAAAAAAGAATTTGTTGGATGAAATAAGCAGTAGATATAGATACAGACAAAAAGAGAATCAGTGAATAGAAGACACATTAAATAGAAATGAAGTAAAATGCCAATTAAAAGAAAAAGATTATCATACTGGACTTAAAAATCAGTATCTATATGCTGCTTTAAAAAGACACATCTTAAACACTGAATGGAAAAGAATGAAAAAAGACATATTATGCATATGAAAATAGAGCTGGTATAGTTTTATTAACATAAGGCAACAAATTTTTTTTTTTTAAAGATTTTACTTATTTATCTGAGAGAGAGAATGGGAGACAGAGAGCATGAGAGGGGGAGGATCAGAGGGAGAAGCAGACTCCCCGCTGAGCAGGGAGCCCGATGTGGGACTCGATCCCAGGACTCCAGGATCCTGACCTGAGCTGAAGGCAGTCGCTTAACCAACTGAGCCACCCAGGCGCCCCTAAGGCAACAAATATTGGCTAAAAGGCATTATTAGAAATAAAGGGTATTTTATAATGATAAAAGGTTTAGCTTACTAAAAACATAAACACTGCCTTAAAAATATATAAAAAATAAAATGCAAATACACAAAAACAAAAGGAAAATCTGAGAAAGGAGAATAGCCAAATCTATAATTACAGTGGAAAATTTTAATATATTTCTTTCAGTAATTGATTGTATAAGCAGATTAAAAATAGAAAAAGGATATGGAAGATTTGAAGAACCCAATATACAAACTTGAGCCATTTAGTGAATGACAGATGTATTCCTTTCAAGCTCATTCTATGAAGCCAGCCTAAACTTGATTGTAGAAGCTGCTTTTTTTTTTTTTTTTAAAGATTTTATTTATTTATTCATCAGAGAAAGAGCACAAGCAGGGGAAGCAGCAGGCAGAGGGAGAAGCAGATTCCCTGATGAGCAAGGAGCCTGATGCGGGACTCGATCCCAGGATCCTGGGATCATGACCTGCACCAAAGGCAGACATTAACTGACTGAGCCACCCAGGCGTCGGGTAGAGGCTGCTTTTAGACAACAGGCTTGAGCAATGAAATGTAGAGCAAGGCAAAAGAGCCCACAGCGACCACCTAGCTGAATACAGACAGGCCCATCAGGAAACCCACCTCAAAATATCCATAAGCCCTAACTGACCAATGGAGTACTAACAAACACACATTTACCAAAAAAGGGAAAATTCCATATATCCCAATACCTCCTCACCTTCCCCCTTTAAAAACAACCCTCAACCACTGCCTCATTGCAGTCTCTCCTCTGCTGTCCTGCCCCTTGCTCTCTTGTGGTATATTTAATAAACTTCTATCTCCTTTGTCCCGCCTCAGGTGAATTCTTTCCCCACCCATACCAAAAGCCCCCACCCAATCTTCATCACCCCACATTTGAGGGCCCCCATCAGGTTGGGAGAAACACAGTGATCTGACAAACACAATACAAACATACCACATGTGAGCACACACACACACACAAGCCATTTTCTCATATTCATGGGTAAACAAAATATTAGCAAACCAAAGACAGCAATAAATTAAAAGCCTAAAATACCAAGACATGTAAAATGGGCTTATTTTAGGGAAAATAAAATAAAATAAAATGGGCTTATTTTAGGAACACAAGCCTAGTTAAACTTTCAAAACTCAATCAAACCCAAAATAATCTTGAAAATGAACAAACTTGGACTTATACTTCCTGGTTGTAAAACTTAGCACAAAGCTACCTAAGACAGTGTAGTACTAGCATGATGATAGATCAATGGAATAGATTTTAGAGTCCAGAAATAAACTCTTACATTTATGGTTAGTTCATTTTTCACAGGGGTGCCAAAACAATTCAACAGGAAAAGAAGAGTCTTTCCAAGAAATAGCACTAGAGCAACTAGATATCCTGATACAAAAGAATGAACTTGGACCCCTAACTAACACCATACATAAAAATCAACTCAAAATGGATCAAAGACTAAAATGTAGTAGCCAAAATGGAAAAACTCTTACAAGAAAGTAAAAGAATAAATCTTCATGACCTTGGGTTATGCGACGGTTTCTTAGATACAAAGCCAAAACTAAAAGCAACAACAACAGGGCGCCTGGGTGGCTCAGTTGGTTGGGCGACTGCCTTCGGCTCAGGTCATGGTCCCGGAGTCCCGGGATCGAGTCCCGCATCGGGCTCCCTGCTCGGCGGGGAGTCTGCTTCTCCCTCTGCCCCTCCCCCCTCTCATGCTCTCTCTATCTCATTCTCTCTCTCAAATAAATAAATAAAATCTTTAAAAAAAAATAAAATAAAATAAAAGCAACAACAACAAAATAGATAAACTGGACTTCACCAAAATTAAAAACTTTACAGCTACAAATCAAAAGAATGAAGACAGCTCAAAGAAGGGGAGACAATATTTGTACATTGTGTATGACAAAAATATATAAAGAAGAATTACAACTGAATAATAAAAAAAAAATCCAATTTAAAAATGGGCAAAAGATCTGAATACACATTTCTCCAAAGAAGGTATATACATGGCCAATAAGCACACAAAAGGATGTTCAACACCATTAGTAGTAAGGAAACTGCAAATAAAAACCAAAATAAGACACTTCACACTCATTAGGACAGCTAAAGGAAAAACGATAGATAGCAACAAGTGTTGACAAAAGTGTAGAGAAATTAGAACCTTCAAACACTGCTTGTGGAAATGTATAAAAATGTAGCACTGTAGAAAACGGTCTGGCAGTTCATCAAAATTTTAAACATAATTACTTACCATAAGACCTGGAAATTCTACCTCTAGGTATATACCCAAAAGAAACAAAAACACATACACACAAAAGCTTGCATACATATTTTCATAGCAGTATTATTCATAAAAGTAAAAATGGGAAACAAACAAAATGTCCATCACCAGATGAACTGGTAAAGAAAATACAGTGTATCCATATAATGGAGTATTATTTGACAATAAAATGCAATGAAACACTGATATATGCTATAACATGGATGAACACTGAAAAATTACACTAAGTGACAAAAGCCAGTCACAATGAACCACATATTGTGTAATTCCATTTATATGAAAGGTCCAGATTAGGCAAATTCATACAGACATAAAGTAAATGAATAGTTGCCTAGGGTTAGAGTCGGGACAGGGGGTGGGAAGAGTAGGATGGCAGAGAACAGAGAACAATTGCTAATGAGTACTAGGTTTTTTTTTAAAGTGATGAAAATGTTCTAAAATTAGATTGTGATGATGGTTCCAAAACTCTATGAATATAACAAAACTCAAAGAATTGCAAAATAAGTGAATTTTACGGTATGCGTGTTATATCTCAATTAAGCTGTTAAAAAATGCACTGTGAAAAAAGCTCAATCAATGTAATTCTCAAAAATAACAAAATAAAGAAGTTGTACAGTCATCTCAACAGTGGCAAAATAAGCATTTGATAAAATTTGAAATTCATTTACAACCAAAGCTACCTGACATAGGAAAAATAGAAGAGAACTTCCTTAATATGATACAAGTTTTTACCAAAAACCTTCAGCAAACATCATACTTAAGGTAGAATGTTGAAAGTTTTACCTGCAAGGTCATAAAAGACACAAATATGCCTGTTATTGCCAATTTTATTTAACAGTGGAATCACCTCAGTTGAATAAGACAAAAGGAAAGGACAAAGAAATAAGAGAAAAAAAAATTAAAATTTGGTTCCAGTCGAAGACAGCAACGTAAGAAGATCCTGAACTCACCTCCTCCATGGACACACCAATTCTACACCTATTTACTACAGAACAACTCCTCCTGAAGAACTGAGGGCTGAGTGAACAACTTCTATACAACAAAAGATAGACCACATAGAGAAAGGCAAGAGAGATGAAGACATGGTAACAAAGGAAATCCCACCTCTGATGCTGCAATCTGCAGTGTGAAGGGATAAGACTGAAAGAAACAGAGCAGATTCTTCTACCCTGGGGCACAGAAAAAAAAAGCGACAGTTTAAAAGGGCAACTACAAAAAAAAGGAACTAGCTCTAGAACCCTGCTGAATGGTGGAGCTGCTGGAACTCTCTCCAAGTATGAGAGGCTGGCAAACCCCACATTTACGCACATCCTCCACCTTGAGAGTACAGATGGCAGCAGGGTCCAGGTGTTAATAGCCAGCCTACCACATTAGTAACCACAGGGTCCCCGGCCCATAGGAGCCCTGGATGCCCTCGGCACAGAAGAAAATGTCAGGGTTTCAAAGAGAGGCTAGTTTGTAAAATATCCAGCCATAGATCTCCATCAAACAGCAAGGGAGCTGCTGGAACTCTCTCCAGGGTGGAGGAGCTAGAGAGCATCACAGTTTACATTCTGTATCCACTTTGATAGTGCAAACAGGAACAGGGTCTGGGTGCCCTATGTAGCTTATTCGCTCAGTGAGCCATGGGCCCCTAGCCCACACCAGGCCCAGCCATCCCACGAAAACAGCCCCAGAGCAGCACACACAAGGACACTCCTGGTCAGCACTTGCTTACAACTCCAGCCATACTGCCAAGGTGATACAGGACCGAAGCACCCCAGAACACCCGAGGCCCACACCACTCTGGCTCCAGAAAGCTTGCTAAGGCAGCCCTGGTACAGAGTGCTCCAGGACCTCCCGGTTCACCCCTGCTTAGGTTCCAGCCACCCATGCAAGGCACCCCCTCCACAGAGCATTCCAGGAATCCCCAGCCCATGCCCACATCAGTTTTAGCTACCTGCCAAGGGCACCACCTATATGGAATGCAGCAGGACACCACTGTCCCCACCCCACAAAGTTTCCAGTCACCTTGCCAGAGCACCACCTGCATGAGCACATCAGAACATTCTAGCCTCTACCAGTCTCAGCTCCAGTCACCCCACCAGGGAATCCCCTGTGCTACGCTTCCCAGGACATCCTGGCTTGCACCCACTTCAGGTTCAACTGTCCTCCCAGGGCACCATCTACATGGAGAGCCCTAGGAAATGCCCCAGCCCATGCATACTTCAGCTGTAGCTATCTGACCAAGGTGCCCCTGCATGTAGCACAAGGGACACCCTGGCCTGCACCCTGCCTCAGCTCCAGCTGCCCCACCAGGGCACCCTCTATGCAGCAAACCCTGGGACACTTCAACTTCAGGTACCCTGCCAGAGTGCCCTTTGTGCCGAGAACCCAGGGACTGCACTGGCCCGCACCCACTTCAGCTTTAGCTGTCCTACCAAGACACTCTCTCCACAGTCCCAGGACACTCTGGATAGCATGCATTTCAACTTTAGCTGTCTTGCCAGGGTGCCCCCTGCACAAAGAGCCCTGAGACCACCCCAATGTATGCCCACTTCAGCTCAGGCCATCATATCAGGTCAGCATCAGTACAGACTGTCCCAGGAACCCCAATGCACCCCAGACACAGCTCCAGCCGGCCAGCCAAAGTCACCAGGCACACACAGTCTTCACAGGGGACAATTACAGAATCAGCTGTTCCACCTAATCCATAGAAACAAATACAGAAAGTCAAGCAAAATGAGGAGACAGAGGAATATGCTCCAAATGAAACAAAACAAAAGCAATATGCTTGGTAAAAGTTTAAAGTAATGATCATAAAAATGCTTACCACACGGAAAAGTGGAAAAAATTAATGACAATTTTGACAAAGAGAAAATATAAAAAAATAACCAATCAGAATTGAGGAATACAATAAGTGAAATAAAAATTACACTAGAGGGAATCAACAAAACATTAGAGGATGCAGAAGAACAGATCAGTGATCTGGAAGACAGGGTTTGGAAAATACCTGAGATGAAGAGCAAAAAACAAATTCAAAGCACAATAATTTTAAAAATGAGGATAAGGTAAAGGTTCTCTTAGACAAGACCAAATGAACAATCACATTATAGGGGTCCCAGAAGAAGAAGAAAGAAAAAGGTAGAGAACTTGTTTGAAAAAATAATAGACGTAAACTTCCCTAACCTGGGAAGGAACAGACATCCAGGTTCAGTAAGCATAGAGAGTTCCAAAAAAGATAGCCCAAGAAGGTGCACACTATAACATATAATAATTAAAATGTCAAAGGTTTAAGATAAAGAGAGAATTTTAAAATCAGCAAGAAGTAAGTTACATACAGGGGAAACACTCGGAGGCTGTCAGCTGATTTCTCAGCAGAACCTTTACAGACCAGTGTCTCAGTGTCTCTCATCCTGCATATCCAATTCATTAGCAACTCCTGTTACATCCAAAATATACCCAGAATCCCACCATTTCCTACTGCCTCTAAATCCACTCACCCGATCTGAGCTACTATCATTTCTAGTCTGAATTTCTGCAAGAATCTGACTGATATCCCAGCTTCTACCTCCCTCCCTACATTCTCCTCTCAATGTAGCAGTCAGTGAGATACTTTGAAAAGGTAAGTCTGATCCTAACACTCCTCAGCAGTTCCCAGTTTTACTCAGATAAAAGGTCTATCAATGGCTTATAAGCCCTTCTACAATCTGCTCCCACTCCTACTACCGTCCCTCCTCACTTTTTCTTCTCTGTCACAATGATGTCCTTACATGTTCCTGCTTTGGACTCTGCACTAGCTGGTCCACTTGCTTATACCACTCTTCCCCCAATTATCTACATGGCTACTTCTCTTGATTCCTTCAAGAGTCTTTTCTGAAATGTCAAATTTAAAATCTGACTACCTTATTTAAAATTTCAACTTTCACGCTTGCTTCAGCAGCACATATACTAAAATTGGAACGATACAGAGATTAGCATGGCCTATGCCCAAGGATGACACACAAATTCATGAATTGTTACATATTTTTCAGAGAAAGAATTTTAAAGTAAATGTGGCAACAATATGTGATTCTGGGTCAAGGGCATATGGGAGTTCCTGGCACTATTCTTGTGACTTTCTGTATGTCTTAAACTATTTCAGAATAAAAGTTTAAAAATTTAAAAACAAAAAACAAACAAGAATTGCAACTCCCTATTATCTCTACCTTACCCTACGTTTTCTTTCTTGACAGCACTTACCACTTTGTAAGACACTATATGATTTAGTTTCCTATTGCAGTTTTTATTTGTCTTTCCCCATGAGGGTATAAGCTCCAAAAGGACAGAGATTCTTGTCTGTTTTGTTTCCTGGTGTATTCCATGCATCTAGAGATGCCTGGCACCAAGCACTCAATATTATTTGTTACATTCAAGTTTCAAAGGACCGGGGTACCATGATTAGAGAGTTTAGAGGTAGAGTAGTTCATAGAGATGAGGAAGTATAAAGTAGGACCATAGGAGTGCATGGCTGAACTAGTGTGGAAATCAAATTCACAGGAGACACAGCAATCCAGGAACTAAGAAACTAGCATGTTGTGTCAATTGGGCTAAACATTCAAACGCAGAAATCAACCTAAGTAGATAGAAAGACAGTAAGTCAAATTCAAGTTTTAGCAGGGAAATTGGGGACGCAGTTTGCAGAATGATTAAGATTAGAGGGAGGGTTGTTTATTGAATACAGATTAAGGCTCCCTATTAGGATATTAGGGTATTAGAACACCCTGGAGAGTCATCTCTTTGCCGGTGCTCTTCCCATGCTGGCATTGTTCTTCACTCAGTCACTGGGTCCCCTCCTCTAAAGAGCCTTCTTTGCTCGCCCAGCTAAGAAGACAGCTGTCTCACATACTCCTTTTTTTTATGGCATATGTAATTCCTACCTCCCATGAGGCTAGGAGCCATGCCCGATTCAACTTTGTATTCCTTCCTGTCCCCAGCACACTGTGCACATTCTCTACCAGTTTTTGTTGAATGAATAAAATAAATAATTTGTGATTAAAAAAAGTTCTAAGATAGAAAGGATGCCTACATATGGAAAATTCTTCCTACTACAGAATATCAATCAAATCTTCTGTTGAAGTTAAGATCAAATTCAGTTAATCCAGACAACTAAATTTCATAAATTCATCCTAGTCAAACAAAAAATGATCAGTGGAAATGGTTCCAAGTAGTACAGCAGTTTGGCTACATAGATACAACCAGTAAATGCTATGACAATGAAATGCCTTAACAAATCTTGGAGGACCTATGATAAAACATCTGATTACTCACACCTCCTCTCCTCCCATCCCACTAATAATAAGAGGCAGGTGGATAGAGGCAAAGGAAGAGGACTAGAAGCCAGGAACCTCAGTAAATACCTCTCCCAACTAGGGAAGTAACCATGTAATAACATAAATAATTCCAAGTTCCTTATTGGGGATATAAATTTGGCTTGAAAAAGTACCAGTTCCTGCAAGTGGTTAATATGGAGGTCTATTGGACAACTCTGCTTTAAAGTACATGGATTCCAGAAACCACAGATTCACAAAAAAACAAAACAAAGTTTATCGTTGTAAGTTTCAAAAGGCAGTCAATGAAGAAGTCTACTTACCCACTCAAATATTTTCAAAGTGATTATACACAAAGTCATATATTCAATCACAGAAACTCTTCAAATCTGATCAAGACTTGAAAATGTACCTATGTCACATTTTAACATGCTCAGTGCTTTCATAATAGCATACATTCTCTTTACATTTATATCTGATGTAGTTATATTTAAAAATTGTCGGGGCGCCTGGGTGGCTCAGTCGTTAAGCGTCTGCCTTCGGCTCAGGTCATGATTCCAGGGTCCTGGGATCGGCCCCGCATCAGGCTCCCTGCTCCGCGGGAAGCCTTCTTCTCCCTCTCCCACTCCCCCTGCTTGTGTTCCCTCTCTCGCTGTGTCTCTCTCTATCAAATAAATAAATAAAATCTTAAAAAAAAAAAAATTGTCAGTTAAGCTACAACCTAAATTAAATAAATGGAAATCACATTTTTTGTCAATAAAACTGATATTCTAAAATGATAAGTTAATTTCAGTAAATTACAAAATTATATAATATTTAAAAAATCATTTATGGGGCTTTAAAAACTACCATATCTAGTATCTAATTACTTTAAAAGCAAGGACACTAGAACATTTCATTCTGTAGGCAACTGTTTTCAGAATAATGATATAATACCTCCCACTTATTGAGTGACTTCTCTGTGAGGACATTTTTTTTTTAATCTCTTGTAATTCTCAAAACAACTCACAAAGTATTATTATCCTCACATTAAGGTCAAGAAAATTGAGGTTCAGGAAAATTGATGTGAAATAATTTCTTACCAGTTAGCAACTGGTTATATTAAGTAAGCCTGGAACGGTGATTGTTCTAATTTTAAGTCTGAATTTTTGCCATTATACAACACTGCCTCTTAAAATCACTCACTCAAGAAATACTTTTTGAGTGCCCATTATGTACCAGGCATTGCAGAAAATACCACGTATACAAAGATTAGTTTGTGCCATTGCAGCCTCACATCTTAGCCCAATCTAGGGCAGAAATAAGACTTATAAACAAATAATTGCAACACAATGCAATAAGTGCTATGAAAGAAGTAGATATATATGAATACCATATAATAGTGGATGTGTTTGCTCTGTGTAAGGTAGCAAGCAATCAAAGGCGGTTTCACTTACGAGAACAAAATGCTTGGTACGTAAGAGACATTATATTAAGTATTTTTTTTAAAAGATTTATTTGAGAGAGTGAGTGAGCACACGGTGAGAGGGGCAGAAGAGGGAGAGAGAATCCCAAGCAGACTGGGTGCAGAGCCCCACACTGGGCTCGATCCCAGGACCCTGAGACCCTGACCTGAGCCGAAATCAAGAGACACCTAACCAACTAAGCAATCCAGGTGCCCCTATATTAAATTAAATGTTGATGCAAGTTGAAACTTAAAGGAAAAGCAGGGTTTGCAGATGGACAATCAATGTAAGGATATTCTAGACAGGAAGATGCCTTATTCGCAAAAGCACAAAGTTTCAGAAAATCCTAAGCAGTTTAGCATAGCTAAAAAATATGGTGCTTGTGACAAGTGGTAAAGAAGTAATATTACGCCAGGTTAGGGAGGTTCTCATATGCCATGTGAAAAAAAGAGTCTGGACTTTATCCTGTAAGAAATTGGGGACCTTTCTTAGACTTTGATCAGGCCATTAGTTTACAAAGATTACCTTGTCAAATATGGAAAAATAGATGTGAGGGTGGGAACAACATTTTAGAAGTCTACCACAAATAGCCCAGGTAATACAATTTATAATTTTTTTGCTTCAGACTCCTATATTTAATTACCTACCTGACATTTTGGACATCTCACAGACATTTCTAGCCTAAATGTCCAAAACCAAAGTCTTATTTCTCCACCAAACTTGGGTGCTCCCTGTTCAATCTCTCAGTAATAGTACAACCATGCAAGTTACTCAAACCAGCAACTTGGGTTCGCTCTTGATTTCTCCCTCTCCTTTACCCACCAAACTAAATCCATTTATTACGAATTATCCCTAAGGCATATCTCAAATGCATCCATTTCTTTCCAGTTCCATCGCCATCCCAAGCTATTACTGCTCAACTGGAATACTGCAATAGCTCCCAAATGGACTCCCTGACATTTTCCTTAATATCAGTTGGTTTCCTTACAGCACTTATTATAATTAGCAATTCCTCTATTTACTTGAATTTTGTCTTTCCCTCCTATTAGAATGCCTTCATAAAATCAAAGACCATAAACTGTCTTGTTTATCATTTTACAGCACACTAGCATCAGCCAGGTCAATAAACAGTATTAACAGAACTACCACATACTTACTATAGGCCAGGCACTATTTTATGTGTTTTATGTATATGAAGTCATTTAATCCTCACAACAACCTGTGATGTAGGTATTCTTTTTTTTTTTTAAGATTTTTTATTTATTTGACAGAAAGAGACAGCGAGAGAGGAACACAAGCAGGGGGAGTGGGAGAGGGAAAAGCAGGCCTCCCGCCAAGCAGGGAGCCTGATGCGGGGCTCGATCCCAGGACCCCAGGATCATGACCCGAGTCAAAGGCAGACGCCTAAAGAATGAGCCACCCAAGCGCCCCTGTGATGTAGGTATTCTCTTGTTAAGAAAACTAAGGCACAGATTGCTAACTAATCTGCACAAGGTCACCCAACAAGTACATGGCAGAACCTAGAATCAAACCTAGGCAGCCTGGAGCCCATTCTCTTGATTATTAGCTAGTACTTCTCTTAGTAGGTGCTCAATAAATATTAACAATATTTATTATTTATATTGTTAATAAACAAATGAGAAGAGGAACAGGTTTAGGGGACATGCTAAGTTTGAAGTACTTGGAGAAGACTATGAAGTACAGAGGGATAGTTACAATAAGCATGCCAAAGGGGCGCCTAGGTGGCTCAGCCAGTTAAGTGTCTGCCTTGGGCTCAGGTCATGATTCCGGAGTCCTGGGATCAAGCCCCACATCAGACTAACTGTTGAGGAGGTAGTCTGCTTCTCCCTCTGCCCCTCCCCCATCTCATGTTTTCCCTCTCTCTCTCTTTCAAATAAATAAATAAATAAAATCTTTTTAAAAAAATAAGCATGCAGAAGTCATCAGCTTCTACTGGAAACCACCTGTAAAATGCAAGCCCCTTTATAATAAAAAGTGATCATATAATTTTTAAAAAATTGGAAATGCTCTTAAACTGTAATCTTTTAGATCCAATTCTGTAATAAAAACATGTTTTCACAAAGCACAGAGAGCCCCCATTGAGCCTTGACTGTATCTGAAAAATTCTGTATTAATAAGAAATGAAATACTTGTCATTAAGTAGCATTCAGTATCTATATAAATGTTAAACTTGTACTTTATTAAAATATAGAAGTGCCGAGATGTACTTTTAATTTGACAAAATGATACCAAAATCCATCTAAAAAAATACAAGAAAATATGAGAATAACAAGAAAATACCGAAAAAAGAAAAGTGGAAGCACACTTTACCTACTTGATATCAAAACATAGTCTAAAGTTAGAGAAATTAAGATAATGTGTATGGTTCAAGTCGAAGACAGAACAATGGGGGAAAAAAAACAGAGTCCAAACAAAATCAAGTATGTATAAATTGTAAAATTAAATGTAAGAACAAATTTTAAATTATATATTCATACTATTTTTATTATCTAATTTATAAGCATCAGAAATGTTTTTCTAAGCATCACAAATAAACTAGAAACTATAAATGAAAAAAGGCAGATTTCAAAGTAAAATAATTAAAACTATTTCATGGAAAAACAGCATTAAAATTTAAAAAGACAAATTTCAAAATGAGAGTCAAGGCTTGCAAAATATGAGAGTTAAAAACCTAAGAAGTAATTCCTTTAAAATTAAGAGATTATGATAGCCAATAACAAGCTACTTAAAAGAGATTAAACAATGGACACTACACATATAAAAAATGCTCAACATCAACAGAATTCAGTTACAAACAAAATAATGAAGAATCACTTTTTGCAATCTGATTGGATGGGATAAAAGATGGGAATTGGGTGCTCTCAAATACTGTTAGTAAGAAAGGAAATGGGTACAACCTTTCTGAAGAGCAATTTAGGAATTATAGAGTATTTGTGGTTAAATAACCTACTTCTAAAAAGTTAGATTTACAGGATAATCAGACAAGTATATAAAGATTTGTTCACAAGAGCATTCTTTTTAAATGTTAATAACCGACCCAACAATCCCACTTCTGGGCACATATCCAAAAGAAATGAAAACAGGATCTTGAAGACATATGTGCCCATCCATGTTGGCTGCAGCATTATTCACAATAGCTAAGAGGTAGAAGCAATCTAAATGTCTATTGGCAGAGGAACAGATAAATAAAATGTAGTGTATACACACACACACAGGAATATTAATCAGCTTTGAAAAAGGAAATCCAGTCATACACTACAACATGGATGAACCTTGAGGATACAATGATAAGTCAAATAAGCCAGTCAAAGAAGAACCATAACTGCCATGAGTTCACTCATACAAGTGAATTCAAGTAGTTTAACTCTTCAAAAAAAGTAGAATGGTAGATGCCAAGGGCTGTGGGAGGGGGAAAAGGGAGTTGTACAAAAAGTGCAGTTTCAGTTTTACAAGATGAAAAAGTTCCATGTATCTGTTTAATGACAAGGTACATATACTTGACACTGTTGTACTATACACTTAAAAATGGTTAAGATTGTAAATTTTATGTTTTTTACCACAATCAAAAAAAGTTAATCAAAAATAATATCCATCAAGTAGGAATTATCTTAGAGACATATAATGAAATACCAGATAGCAATCAAAAATGATATTTTAAAAATGACATTAATATATATCCAGTCATATCCACAGCCTATTGTTGAATTAAAAAAAGTTTACAAAAAAACAAGGTAGTATGATAGCATTCATGCAACATTCATGCAAATGTCTGTACCTATAACAGATCTGTAAGGATATTCACCCCAATTTAATGGTGGTATCTCTGGATAACAGTATTACAGATGACCTCCTTTTTTATATTTTCCTTGTTTTTAAATACAATGAGTACATACTATGTACATGACAGAGAATACTTCAAAAGAAGTGACTGCCACCATTTGTTCCAGAATTCTAGAATGGAATTTTACATTTCTCTCTCCCTATGTGTCTATAGCACATATTGGGGAATTAATAAATATTTGAGAGGCAAGATGAGTAGTGATTAAGAGATCAGAAATGAGACAGACCTGGATATGATTCTCAGCTCCAAAATTTACTGATCAAGGCCTTAAAGTCCTAATGAACGTCACTGAACACAAATTTCTTCAACTATAAATGTCACATAACAATACTTGCAGATTATTTCAAGAAAAATGTACTTAAAGCACTTAATATCATTCCTGGCTGGGGAAACACTCAATAAAAAATGATGGCCACAATTACTATTTCTTGACTTGAAGAACTCACAACAAAAACAAAACTAAGCATCTATAGGAAACTACAATGCAAAATTATACTGAAAATCCCAACTGCATTAAGAAAACAAGAGATCTATATTGTACACCTTAAACTAATACTATATGTTAACAAACGTGAAATTAAAATAAAAAATTACCAAAAAAAAAGAGATAATGCTTTGACTGTTGGTCCCACAACACTGATGCTTTACTGAAGGAAAAAAAAAAAAAAACCAAGAACGGTAATGGACCATTTTTGAGTATTAATCCTGTACCCTTCCGTAGTTTATCTCCTTCCAACCAATCTTTAGTAGAGTGTTTGTCTATAAGGGAGTTGGTAGTTCAGAACTTCTAAGACCATTTTTATTCAGACGACCTGAAGCCATGCTTCATGCACGCAAAGCGGCTAAAAACATTAGAGGCACCCTCCACAAATACACGGGTGCAATCTAATCGTGAGCAAGTCAAAAGGTAAGAAAAATGGGACTCTGGGATTGAAGACTAGAGGTGGAGAATGGCATTCCGGACTTAGGAACTACCGCCATCCCATTTCACCCACTCTTTCTTTAAAACACAATTACATGCCGTTCAACTTCCTATCTCTCTCGAAAGAAACTACTGACTTGCCCGCCACGCCACTCCGAAAGCCACACCTGGTGTATTCGCTGCAGAATCTCCAACTCCCGCCACAGGTTTGGCTTGCGTCCGCCCCAAGGCGGAAGTGACTTCAAAGGGACAAACTGAAAGTAAGAGAGTTCAAATACCAGGAATCTAAAACCCCTGCGGCGTTCTGAGAAAACTATTCTCTGACTACCCCTCTCTTTTATGCCTTCTTCTTCTGTTAGGGTGGCAAAAAGGATTCGCCGCACACTTGCAACTTGTTCCCCGCTCCAAACTCCAATCATTTAAGGTCGTCTCCTCTCATTGGTCAACGAAGTGACATGGGTATCTCCCAGGAACTACAATTCCCGTCAGGCCCCACGGGAAGTAAAAGCAGGAAAGGACAGCGGCGGGGGCAAAGCACATTGGGAAATGTAGTTCCCTGCTGGCCGAACAGAGCAGTAACTCCGCCTTCCCCCACTGAAGCTGGAGAAACCAGGTGTTCGGCCTAGAACCCGTTACCGCTAAAGGGAGGAGCCAAGCCCTTAAGCAGCATTCCTCACTTCCCCCTCCCATGGAGGATAAAAATGTTCATTCACTCCAAGAAAGCTCTATAAATATTCCCTAAAGAAATATGGTTGTCTTCCCGATATCTCCAGGTCAGTAAAAACTCCACAGAACTCCTCCACCTCAGGCTCCCAACTCGTGGGAAAAGGTGCCTTTTTTACAAGTGGGCAAAATGGCTGTCCTCTTAGTTTTACCATTGGTTGTCCTTTGCGTCCTTCAAGGGCGGTTACTTATCACCGATTGGTTCTTTTTCTCTTGAGGGTGGAGGAAGACTTGGCACGGCTCTCCCGCGGCCCGGGAGGAGATAAAGGGGTGGAGAGAAGGCAGTTTGTTCAAGCCTGATTGGATGATCCTCCTGTCACTCGGAGGATGTATAACCTATGATTTGTGGACTGCCCCTCAAAGAGAACGAAGAGGCGGGGCTAGTGCGTGGTGGGAAGGGGCGGGATTGTGCCAGCCGCGGCTGCCGCTGGAGCCGGTGTCCGGGCTGGTGATGGGGTTAATTCCCTTTCGTAAGACTCTTACTTGCACCCACCCAGCCCCGCCGTCGCCCCGCCGCGCCGCGCTCCAACCGCCTCCTCCTCCTCCTCCTCCTCAGTAACGCGGGTAAGAGATGCCCTCCCCTCCCCCCTCCAGCTCCCCGGGAATAACGCGCCTCGGTCCCCTCCCCCGCCCGCCAACCGGTAGCGCTAACGGAGAAGGAGGCAGGCAGGGGAGAGATGTGTGTGAGAAGGTGGCCTTCCCCGCCGAGCCATCGGCGCCCCAGCCAGGCCCCCGCCAAGGTGCTGCTGCTGCCAGCCCGCCGGGAGGTCGGGTTCCGAGGGAGCCCGGCTCGCCTGGCCCGCCGCTGCGGCTGTGGCTGCAGCTGCATCCACTACCTTGTGCCCACCGCCCCCACCCGGGGACCATGTGAAAAGCAAACCCCTCGAGGCCTAGCGGAGGAGGCAGGGGAAAGGTTCCCGAGTCCCTGCCATGGCTGCTGCTTGCTGCCTTTGCGGCCCCAGGGACTCGGGAACCAGCCACAGCAGGCCTGCCAGGAGCGGGTGCCGTGCGTGTTTCTGCTCTCTCGGGTGGCTGGCGCCGATGCCTCGGGCTCCCCCGCCCACCCACGCCTCGGCCCCCGGCCTTGCACCGGGAGAATTTTTAGAAAGGAAATAAGGTGTTCCGACCAGTTGGTAAAATGTAGGCATATCTTGCCTGTGGTACAAGAAAAAAGCACAATGGGATTATTGAAAAGAAAGTTGAATGACTGTCAGTGCCACGGACCCCGGGGGTCAGATTTACACACCTTATGGTTGAGCCTTAGGCTCCAACCTATGTTTTTGAAGTTTTTTTTGTTCCCTTTTTTTGTTACTAGGTGCAGAGGAGAGTGCCTCTGCTTTTTGAGCTTGCTTTTATGTAGAAACAAATTGTTGAGGCTGTCTTGTCCCGTGTGTGATTTCCTGGATAGCAAGTTAAGTAAAAGTAAGGCTTAGTAAATAGCAGATGATTTTTCTAATATGATGTCCCAGAAAATATGTGTATATAGATCTAAGTATCCATGGTTATAGTTTGCCAAATTGTAATTCTGAAGAAACCCTTTGCTGTTAGCTTGTATGTCATTGATTACAAGAACTTTTGAGTAATGAAAGGTGGTTAAAGTCTAACTGGAAGCTAACCTAGTTGTAATATTTGAAAGAATAAGATCTATGTAATATTTAATATAGTCGATACCAGTGTAACTAGAGTAATTGGACATGCTTCAGTTTAATAAAATTTGGCACATTTGAGAGCGATTGCTTTTTCCTCTCATATTGATTAGGCGCTCATCTTTTCACGCCGTGTGTGTGTGTTTTGCGTGGGTATGTCCTTAAATAATGGATTCTATAATTTGTTGTAGACAAGGCTGTATCAAAGGTAAAATTTTAGGCCCACTTCTGAGGCTTAACTTGTTACCAGAGTAAACTTGGCTTCTGAAAAAATAATCAGAGTTTTGACTATGTGTTAGACCATTTCTTCAGGATTTAAGGAGATCCTACTGGCTTAATGATCTTACATGTTCCATAGCTAATATACTTGCACACAGAATTACATAGATCCTACATTCAAGATATGGAAGAAATGTGGATGTGTGCTAAAAAAATGAAACATAACCCTGGAAGGTAAATTCGCACAGCTCCCCACAAAGCACTGATAAGTATATATGTATTCACGTGTCACTCAGCATTTTCTATAACTTGTTGGCTAATTGATAAGTTACAGAATTAATACTTTCACATCTCATATATTTTATGTACAGAAAGGGCTGATGAAAATATAGGAGGCTTTTACATTCTCTTATTAGCTGTGGGACCCTTTTATGAACCTCAGCTCAGTCTCCTCATGTATAAAGTTGGGATGATGGCACTTAACTCTTTGAGTTGTGAGGATTAGAGATGAAGTATATAAAGCTCCTACTATTGTGTTTAATACATAGCATGTGTTATTAAATATTAACTTATTAATGCATCTTAAGAGAATGAGTGATATACATGCACAAGATGTTGAAGCCTCAGAACTTGCTCTGTTATGGCAGAGTACGACGGGAGTTTTCATTTATATAGGGACTTAAATTGGTGCAGTTTGCTGCTAGCCATTTTTCAAAGTAAAAGGTATGTGGGAAACTGGTAATCAGATACTGAAGAGTTGTTGACTTTAGAGAAGGTTTTTAATTTTTGCGTTAAAATCCCCATGTTTGGAATATCTTTGAAATGAATTATTTGGAATAAAAGTATGTGGTAAATTGTTGTAGTGATAAATTGTAAAATCTTTTAAATTTTAGTTAGCTGATAGGTGTTTCAAGGTTTATATTGTTGCTTTCCATATTCACTGTGCTATCAGGCTACTGACAAGCAACTCTTTAATACAGAGTGAAGATTAAGTAAGTCATTTGAATTCATTATGGCCATAGGCTGACTGCAGTTTTGTTGCTGTTTTTAATTCCCAATATTTATCAGTACTTGAGTGTTTCTTTTCTGTGAAACAACATCCCAGATACATTGTTCCTTTCTCTTTTCAGGCACTTTTGAAAATGTATTGGTCTTCACATATAATAGTGTCTTTTGAGTTTGTCCTGGTAGGCAAATTAAAGTTTAACATGAAAAGTTTTATTGTGAAGTCTTCTGATAGTAAGGCCTGGCCAGGGTTCACGGCAGCTGTACCTTATGCTGAATGGTGAATGAACACAGTATGATTGGATGCTCCTTTGGGGAGTGTTACATGGCATCAGCAGAATATTTTATAAAATTGAAATAAACTTTTTCAAAAATTATGCAGAAGAAATGCACTGCCATGCCTTGCCAAATAAAGAGATTTTCTAGTACTGGCACTTTAGAATACCTAATTATACACATTTGAGTTGATGTTAACTTTTAATTCCGCAGAAACAGAAGCACTGAGAGTTGATAAAGTTTTTATTTTCTCCATTCTTGAAAATATTACAATAATAAACACTTAAGACTTGATGGGTTTATAATATATTGTTGCTATTTGAATTAGAAAATTTCACTATTAACACTTTCATGATCTGTTGTAAATACTCTGGCAGTCTGTGTGTCAAAGAGGTGTGGCTACAAATAGCAGTCAACTTTTCAAAAGGCTCTTATAGCTCCAAATCATAGAATCTATACTCTGTCTTTGTAGTCACACCTGTATACAGTGATGATAACTTATTATTTATAATTTATAATTTAAGATAACTAGGATACATAAGGAGCATGTCAGTTTTTTCTCAGTATAATAGTAATTTTTTCCTTAAAAAGTAAAATAGTCTTGCATTTGATCCTGTGAAGTCTCATGTTTACTAGTAATACAGACATGTGCAAAGAATCAAATCTTAAAATCAAACAGAATTTTATTAAGCTACCTTTGCTTTCCAAATAAGGATATGTTATATAAATTAAGCAAATTTGTGTGTACCTGATAAGATGTAAGCATGTGTATCTTTTCCAGAATTTAATTCAATTAGTCATCGGATGATGGTTGAAATAAGAGATGAGTTATTTAATCCTGGCTCAAAGCTAGTTCTTTGTCTTATTTTCCAACAGTTTGGTTTTTTCCCAGATTTTGTCCTTGAAAATTTTGCCTCTTCTTACCTTCTTAGTCTCTACATGTGCCTATTAACTTAAAATTTTTTCCCAATGAGTTTTGAAAACCTGAACTTATGATCTTTGTTGTTCTCTTTGCCTTGTGAACTGTAGATTTGTAACTTTAAAAAAAAAAACTTCTACCTGTAAGCTCACTTCTCTAAGCAAATCGTGGTTTTTGTGCCTTCTTATTTCATAAATACTAAACCATATAGCATGTTTAAATTATTGTTCTTATAGCCTGCTTGACTAGTGCTTTCATCTACAACTGCCTATAAGTACTTTCTCTTGAAAAGAAATTAAGTATGGAAAATAAGTTACATATGTTTTTATTCTTGACCTATCTTCTTGAAGGGCAATAATTTGATATTGTCTTGCCTAAGAGCTTAAAGTACTATGATTTGACTTCTCCCAACTTTAGTTTTATCACTGACAGATAAAAATTAATTTTGTGGGCTAGTTGTACAGTTAACTTTACTAACCTTTCTTCTGCTTTAAAGATATTCCATAACCGGTATATCAACTTATAGTCTGAGTTGGAAGTTTAACTGCAGATTTACCTTGATGCCTTGTTTCTCAATAGGGAGAGAAGCTATGGAATTTAATTACAAAAGAAAGGTCTAATGTTGTGGGGAAAAAAACTGTAAATGTATGCAAAGCAAGGACTTAAATGAACATAAGGCCCTCATTTTTAAAGTGCTCTTGGGAAAGATGCTTATTACAGAATTGCTATGTTTAAAAATAGTATGTTTTTGCTGGAAACAACCCAAATCCCTTCCTTGAGTGAATGGTTAAACTGTTCTATATCCATACTATGGAATACTATGCAGCAATAAAAAGGAACAAACCACTGATAAAGTAACTTAGGTGGATCTTAAAGTAATTACACCAAGTGAAAAAAACAATTTTAAAATGAGACAACCGCGTGGTCTCATTTATATAACATTCTCAAAATGGCAAATTATAAAGATAGAGCACAGATTAGTGGTTGCCAGGCATTAGAGATGGGGTTTGAGGGAGCAGGATGGTTGTAACTATAAAGGGGTAGCATGAGGGATCTTTGTAGTAATGGAACGGGTCTGTGTCTTGATTGTATGGTGGTTACCTAAATCAACATTGCATAGAAACACAGACAAATGGGGGCACTTAGGTGGCTCAGTTTGTTAAGTGTCTGACTCCAGATTTCGGCTCAGTTCATGATCTCAGGGTGGTAAGATGGAGCCTCAAGTCAGACTCTGCACTGTGCGTGGAGCCTGCAGTCTCTCCCTCTGCCCCTCCGCCCCACTCCAGCATGAGCACTTGTGCATATGCACTGTCTCACTCTAAAAAAAAAAAAAAGACAAATGAGTGCATGTAAAACTGGCAAAATATGAATAAGGTTGTATATCAATGTCAATCCCTGCTTTTGATGTTGAACTATATTTACATAATGCTATCATTGGGGGAAACAGTGAAGAGTACAGGGGAGCTTTCTATACTTTTTTTTGCAACTTCCTATGAATGTATAATTATTTGAAAAATGAAAGTTAAGCACAAACCCCGGTATTTACATATATGTTCCTGTATAGTATTGAGAAAAAATATAATTTTAAGCAAATATCCTTTAAAATACCATTCATACATTTTATATTGTTCATTTGTGTTAGTTTTACCAAGTCAAGTTCACATGCATCTGAGCACAACAGAAATACCTCTACATCAGACATATCCAAGGTGCAGTTTCTGTTTTCATCTTATATGCCTTGTTTTCCCTAAATGCCAATTCTTTCTTCATTCTCCTTTTATAAAGGCTTGCTACCCTTTGACTTTTCAACCCCTCTTCATATAAACTAAAAGGAATCTGACAGTAGTTATCTATATTGTTCATTTTCTAGTTGCAGTAAAAGGTATGTATTCATTATTTAACCAGATATTTATATATTAAACCTATTGATTATCTGTAAGATAAAAAAAAAAAAGATGTTATCTTCTTATAAAGACATACAGAACCAGCAAATAAATCATTTGGGGGAAGAAAGTGATATAAGTGCTTGTTAAGTTACACTGTAGTTACTGTATGACCCTACACTTTTTAATACAAAAGTACTAAATGTTCTAAAGTAACTGGAGAGTAATGTGAGGAGGCCAAAAGTAAAAGTTAGACCACCAACTTGGGGAGGATACATCTTTTGTGATATGGATGACCTTGATCCATTTGGAGTTAATTTTTGTGTGTGGTATGAGGTAGGGGGTCCAAATTCATTCTTTTACATGTGGATATCATTTCTATGTCCACACCATTTGTTGAAAACATTGTTCTTTCCCTGTTGAATTGTCTTGGCGCTTTTGTTGACCATAAATGTAGGAGGTTATTTCTCAACTCTAAATTCTATTACATTGATTTATAGGTCTATCACTAGACCAGTAGTACCACACCGTTTGATTATGTAACTTTGTAACAAGTTTTTAAATTGGGACTTCTGAGTCCTCCAACTTTGCTCTTTTTCAGAATTGTTATGGCTATTCTGGGTCCCTTTTATTTCTTCATTAGTTTAAGATCAGCTTGGATTTTTGATACAGATTGTGTCAAACGCGTAGGTAGGTTTGGTAATTTGGGGAATATTACCATTTTTAACAGTATTATATAAGAGAATTTCTTTAACATGTAATGATTCATTTAAAAAGAATAATAAACTCATTGCATATTAATATAAATACCATATTTTATGAAAAATAACTTTTCAAAATTAAAAAATAGCAAGAAGAATGGGATTGTTTTACATTTTTGCAAATCTCCTTAATATCTGACTTATCAGAAGGTAGCTGGGTTCTTTTATCTGCTTTTGCATTCACTCTGATAGGACATTTGATTTTGGTTGAAATACAAGAAGACAATTGGCCACAAACCAATATTCAGAAGAAAAGTGAGGGGCCTCATGGACCCTTTGAAAGGATCTTGATCGACAGTGGTCCTTGAACCACACTTGAAAACAGCTTGTCCAGTGGAAAGAAATATATGTTTGGAAACTCAGAGACTTGATTAAATATCACAAGTCTTCCACTGAACAACTGATATGATTTTGAGCCTTTCAATCTGTTTCTTCACCTGTAAAATGGGGGAAATGACACCATACTTTGAAGGGAGGAAACAAGATCATGCCTGTAAGGTTTTGGGAATATAGAAACCACCAAAGAATTGATTCTTGTTCTCTTCCATTCATACTTGTCCACCTCTGTCTGTTGTATGGGATTAGCTAATTTTTTTCCACGGAAAGTTCACATACCACAGCATGGTAACCTTTATGTAAATTTGGTTCATTGTAATGGTATTTACTTAAGAGTGGAGCTTTATTTATATAGTTTTCTATTATCATCCCTTTTAGCTAGGAATCATGGTAAGAAGGAAAGAGAAGGGTCGACAAAGAAGGTAAAAGAATTTATCAGAAATGGGGGAGTAATTTTGATGCCTTCTTTAAGATCATTTGTCACTCACTCCAGTCCTGCTATTAATGTTGAAGAATGAAGGAAACTGCCAAAAAAAACCTCTGCCTTAAATTAAAGAATGGTTCTTTAGCATGTATTCAATTAATAAAATTGAAGTATAAATGACTCCAAATCTTTAATGATTCTATAATACTGAACCAAATCATATATAATGTTCTAAAAAAAAAAAAAAACTCTTGCCACTAAAACTCTACATCATTAGAGTAGTAAGTTTAACTTTGCATTTATCTGCAAAACTAAATAAAGTGAATTGATTGTTGCTATATAGGACATGAAAAGTGTGGATTCATTCATTCAGCAAGTATTTATTGAAAACTTACTTTGTACCCTCCACTGGTTTTGTAAAACAGAGAATGCCCTTGCCCTCCTAGATCTCATTTTCTTGTGGGTGAGACAAAGAAATGAAATATATATAAAATATAATGTCAAATAGAAATATAGAAATTATTGCAATGAAAACAAAAGCAGGTTGAGAGCTTAAGGATTGACGGAATGAGGTATAGGGTCTATTTGTTGAGACTGGGTGACCAGGGAAGACCTCTTGACATTTGAGCAAACTCTTGAATGAAGTAAGGGAACAAGCCATGAGATATGTAAGGGAAGAACATTCCGGGTAGAAGGTACAAAGTGCAAAGGCCATGAAATGGAGGAGATGGAGATGGAATTTATACTTGTTTACTGATGTTCAGCAGCATCGTCCTGAAGACAGTATTTAAAGGAACAAGTACATTAAGAACACTTTGAGGTGTGGCTCTGGGACTGTCAGCTGTGCATATTTTTAGCCAAATGAATCATTTCCACTGTAGAGCCTCTTAATCCCAAATGTACTGGATTTTAAGGGACATTTGCAAAGTCTCAACCCAAATCTTTAATCTTCACTTATCAAGGATTTCTTGTCTTTTCAGTGCTAAACCAAAAGATGCAGTAGTTTTTCTTAAACAAAATTAACCTGCATTTACATAGAGCAGTAGGCACATCTTTGTGTTGGAATGTGAGAATTCATCTTGTCCAACCTCAGTAGTTCTCAGGGATCAATCCAGTGGCAATCACCTGGGCAGCTTGTCCTAAAGTTACCTGCTTTTCATTTCCTTTTTTCTTCCAGGGGGTATTAGAATGAGGACAGGAGAGAGAGATGCCTGGCTCCTGCCTTTCAAGCCAGCTGTGGTGGGGATCTGATAGGACAGAGAAATCAGGCAGACAGTCATTAAGCCTTTGCTTGAACTATTCTTGTGACAGGAGTACATTTCTAAGGGATGTTTCAGCGTCTTCAGGTATATAGTCACAGATATGGATATATACATATATACAGATGTGTACATAGTGTAGATTTATATGTTTATATTTGTGTGTGTGTGTGTGTGTAGCTTTTTTTTTTTTTTTTTTTGATATATGGAGGAAGGGCATAGTCAGCGGAGAGGAGATCTAGTTGGAGGAGAAGAGTGTAATTGAAATGTTAATCATAAAGGTGCATCAATATCCATGTCAAAAATATCCCAGTCAAAAAAAGTAGTGCCCCCAGAGAGTAGAACCTAAGGTGTGGGTAAGGATGGGAGACTTTACCTGCCCAGGTGTAAGACCCTCCTGCTTAGCCTAGTTGTCCTAATAACGGGGAAAAGGGAAAGGAAAAGTAACCCTGTAAATGTCCTCGGTAGGTATGTGTCTCCCCATTTTATTCCCCCTGGATGTTTAGCACCCTCTTTAGACTTACCAGATTGTATTCCATATTATTACTGGCTGAGAGACTCCATCCTAGTCCTCAAAGTGCATTAGATCTTGTCACAGAACGAGGAAGCTAGACCATAATGATACCACTTTCTGGTTTTAGGTTTTTATATTATGCAAGATGGTACAATCACAGGAAAGAAATGTTTTGAAGGACAGTTTTAAAAACTATTTTTAAATCATTTTGATAAGCTGATTTGAAAAATATGCTCAGAATTAAGTGTTTTGGCTTTTTTAACTCTGGTAATTTTGCCAACTTGTGTGTCTTTTAAAGTCAAAAATATTTCATTAAAAGAAAAAATAGGGTGCCTGGGTGGCTCAGTTGGTTAAGCGACTGCCTTCGGCTCAGGTCATGATCCTGGAGTCCCTGGATCGAGTGCCGCATCGGGCTCCCTGCTCGGCAGGGAGTCTGCTTCTCCCTCTGACCCTCCCCCCTCTCATGTACTCGCTCTCTCTCATTCTCTCTCTCTCAAATAAATAAAATCTTTAAAAAAAATAAATTAATTAAAATTTTTTAAAATATTTAATACACTCAACAGATTGTAAGCTTTACTTTTTGACTGGGATAAAAACTGAACCAGTTTAAAACTCACTGCTTTTCTAAAATGAACTTTTTGGAAAGTGTAGTTTTTAAAAGCTTTTTTAAAAATTAAATCAGTGCATTGCACATAAAAATCAAATAGTACAGTGGATCTGTAATTGATTATCATTCCCTATCTACTGTCTTATTATCTGGATTCAGGAGTCTCTTGAAGAGAGCTAGAATGTTCTTAGCACCAAAAATCAAATGCATTCTTCTTTATGCTTCCATCAATTTATCAAAATCATGTCACATTTCTTACACATTGAAAGCATGGATTTTCTGTAACTTTTTAAAATTTATTCTGGAGTTTCTAATTGTCTTTTTTTCTGATTGACAAGCAATAATGTACCATCAACATATCAAAGTTATTCAGTCTCAGTTTCATGGAGGCCTCTTTACCTCAGAGATTTTCTTTTGGATTCTTGTTTCTTGCCCTCATCCTGGGACTTCCCTTCTGCCCTTTGAGGTTGAGTCAGCTGTTTGCTGACTTCTGTGGATCCTTCATCTCTTGGTTTTTATACTCATTTTGCTAGATTATAGCCTGAGATATTTTCCTTTAAAAGGTTGCTTGAAAAGTAAACCTTTTCAGACTTTAGATGCCTGAAGTCTTTATTCTGCCATCATACCTGATGGAGGGTATAGAATGGTAACTTCAGAGTCATTTCCCCTTTGTACTTATATGTGTCGCTGGTGTCTTCTAGCATCTGGGTTGCTTTTGAGAAACCTGCTGAAATTGTCCAAGCATATACAAAGTTTGATAGGTGACTCATTTCTACAGTTAACATTTTGCTCTGTTTGCTTTATTCTAGATCAATCCATCTCATTTTTTTGACACATTTCAAAATAAATTTCAAGGATCAGTATACTTCACTCCTGAACACTTTGGCATGCATGTAAATAACTAGAGTTCAGTATTTGATTATTTTTTATGGGTAAATATACATACAGGAAATGCATAAATCAGGAACTTACCATTCAGTGAATTTTCAACAAATTGTATACATAGACTCATGTGTCTGTCAAGATATAGAACATTATCATCACGCCAGTAAACAACGACCAAAAGTTTTGATTCATTTTCATCATATATTTTCCTGTGCTAGGGACTTACATAAATGGAATCATACAATATGTGCTCTTCTGTGTAAGGCTTCTTTAATTCAGCATGTTTTTCACATTTATCCATGTTGTTGCATGTATGAATTTGTTTTTCTATTCTGTCGATTGCCACCTATGTGTTGTTTCTGCTTTTTATCTAAAATAAAGCTGTTTGGGGGGTGCCTGGGTGGCTCAGTCGTTGAGCGTCTGCCTTAGGCTCAGGTCATGATCTCAGGGTCCTGGGATCAAGCCCCGCATCAGGCTCCCTACTCCGCGGGAAGCCTGCTTCTCCCTCTCCCACTCCCCCTGCTTGTGTTCCCTCTCTCACTGTGTCTCTCTCTGTCAAATAAAATCTTTAAATAAATAAATAAATAAATAAAATAAAGCTGTTTGACTCGCAAGAATATTTGAGAATAAGTTTTAAACTTCAAATTAGAAACACCTGCTAACATGCAGTGTACAGGACAAAAATCCATTTATTTCTTTCGTCCATTCATTTCGTAGATCTTGAATTTTTGTTAATACAAAATTAAGGCACAATAGCTGAGAATATTGTCATGCCTTTTTTTTTTTTTTTAAGATTATTTATTTATTTATTTGACAGAGAGATAGAGAGCACAAGTAGGCAGAGCGGCAGGCAGAGGGAGAGGGAGAAGCAGGCTCTGCTGAGCAGGGAGCCTGATGTGGGGCTCGATCCCAGGACCCTGGGATCAAGACCTGAGCCGAAGGCAGCCGCTTAACCGACTGAGCCACCCAGGCGCCCCTGTCATGCTTTTTTATTTCTTGCTATACAAAAAGCAAGTAGAAAGATTATTTAAATCATCCCCATTTTAAAAAAAATAATCTCTCGGGGCGCCTGGGTGGCTCAGTCGTTAAGCGTCTGCCTTCGGCTCAGGTCATGATCCCAGGGTCCTGGGATCGAGCCCCGCATCGGGCTCCCTGTTCCACTCCCCCGCTTGTGTTCCCTCTCTCGCTGTCTCTCTCTCTCTCTGTCAAAATAAATAAATAAAATCTTTAGAAAATAAAAATGAATAAAAATAAAAAAATAATCTCTACACCCAACATGGGGCTAAACTCACAACCCCAAGATCAAGAGTCACATATTCTACTGATTGAGCCAGCCAGGCACCCCATAAAGTCATCCCCCTTTTTTAAAGTTTTGAACATGCTTATTGAAATCTTAGGATTAACCTGTGTTTCCCAGTCCATTGACTGATTTTAGGTAATTGGGTGTTTAAAGTATTTGTCTTTCCTAGAAATTAGCATTCAGCACATAAAGTCATTGAATTTTAGAGGTAGAAGTTTTTAAAGAATATATTAATTTGACATTAACTTTTATATGAATGACCCTTAATCTAGAGAGGCATGACCTTTTGAGTTACGTTTTTGTGTCTACTATGCAGGAGTACTGTGTATTTTGCTTATTTTTTAATAAAGATTGTCGCTTCTACTGGTAATTGTTTTGAAATTTTAAAGACCACATTTTAAAATCGTATATACATGATCTAGAGGGTCTTTTCTAGCTTAAAATTTTGTTAAATTTTTATGGTAAATAAGAATGAAATTTTCTGGGGGCGCCTGGGTGGCTCAGTTGGTTAAGCGACTGCCTTCGGCTCAGGTCGTGGTCCTGGAGTCCCGGGATCGAGTCCTGCATCGGGCTCCCTGCTCGGCAGGGAGTCTGCTTCTCCCTCTGACCCTCCTCCCTCTCATGCTCTCTGTCTTTCATTCTCTCTCAAATAAATAAATAAAATCTTTAAAAAAAAAAAAAAGAATGAAATTTTCTGGTTGCCATATTACATTACACAAAAGGGTTATCCTGGTATAATGTTCCAGTGTACACGTTCCACAGCTTTTTGTGAGTGTTAATGTTGTGCCTAATGAATGCTGATTTTGAAATTTAATTAAAACAAAAAGAGAGTAGTGTCTTTTGTAGTCTAGTTTTCAGGCTGTGTTTGTGGCGTATGAAAATTATTTTATGGCTTTTCCAAAACTACATGCAGCTGCTACACGTTTCAGTAGCATTTACCTTACTACTGAAATGGAAAACCCAGTAATAAAATAGGCAACAGTTTGAGAGGATTGATTTAAATGTTAAATACTGCTTATGTGTACCTGGACTTTATTGGCATATAACACCTATAGTTTAATTTTAGAAAGGACTTATCTTTTCTCATGTCATTTTCTCTTGGTTTATGTGGCATTTGTGAAAATGCTTAAAGAAATGCTGGTAGTACGATAAGGGATAATTGATGTTCTTGTTTGTGAAAGTTCCACTAAGATCACAGAAATGATTACTAAATAAATTGCTTCTGTCCTTGAAGACATAAACTCTACTTTCAAGAAGCTCATGACTTAGTGGAAATCCATTAGAGTCAAAATTTCCATATTGTAAATGGCTGCAGCTTCCATTTCCTTTTCTTGATTTCTCCTCCACCTACTTGTTCTTCTCTTCTTTCCCCTTGTCTTTGAACATATTTACTTAAAGATAGGACAGGATGAATGAGCTGTGAAAAAGGAGGAACAAGGGGCACCTGGCCAGCTCCAGTACTAGAGCATGCCATTCTTGATCTTGGGGTTGTAAGTTCAAGCCCCACAGTTGACGTAGAGATTACTTACAAATGAAATCTTTAAAAAAAAAAAAAAAGGAAAAGAAAGAACAGGAATCTCAATCTAAGGGGTTTACCCTTCTAAATGCACAATAGAAAACCAAATGAAAGTTGGTGGTCAGGTAACCATGAATTGAATTGCTTTCACGTATCCTATCATAAAATCCTGTCATAAAGAATACAGGTAGGGGTGCCTGGGTGGCTCAGTTGGTTAAGCAACTGCCTTCGGCTCAGGTCATGATCCCGGAGTCCCAGGATCGAGTCCCACATCAGGCTCCCTGCTCAGCAGGGAGTCTGCTTCTCCCTCTGACCCTCCTCCCTCTCATGCTCTCTGTCTCTCATTCTCTCTCTCTCGCAAATAAATAAAATCTTAAAAAAAAAAAAAGAATACAGGTATTCTAGGGACACCTGGGTGGCTTAGTCAGTTAAGTGTCTACCTTCAGTTCAGGTTGTGGTCCCAGGGTCCTGGGATAGAGCCCCATGTTTAGGGGCTCCCTGCTCAGCAGGGAGTCTGCTTCTCCCTCTCCTTCTGCCCCTCCCCCTACTTGTGCTCTCTCTTGCTCTCACTCTCTCTCGCAAATAAATTTTTTTTTTAAAAGAATACAGGTATTCTTGTCTTGATCTCATTTCTCTCACAACTCTTCACCTGGCGTCCTATGCTTCAAAGATACTAAATTAACAGCCCAGCCAAGACTTCATCACACATCTCTAAACTACAAGTCCAACTTTATACTATACCAAGTATAAAGGAATTAATCAGGTCAATTAATATGCTTTTTTTTTTAGCCTCAGAACTTAACGGAGGCAAGTTTATTGGAGAATATTTCAAGCTAGCTTGTCATACTACAACAAACTCCTCCATACTTTGTTCATCTATACGTTATAGTGTTACTTGCTTAAAACTAATTACTTATGTACTTAGAGGACCTTTCCTCTTGACTCAGGTGCTAGTTATTTATGACATTATAACCAAGCCTGAGCTACTCAGAGTGGGCTAATTAAGAAATTTAATAGTTAGTGTACATTGTACATTATAGCCCATACAAGAGTTGGCTTGATTTTCTGGCTAATGGAAATATCATGAGGCAACAGTTATGTTGGGATACAGATAAATTCCTAACTTTCTAGCCATTTCTTAACTAATTTCTTAATTATGTGTCATTGGTGGTAAAGGGTGATCAACCAAATGACCAAATGTGAATGGCCCAGTATAAGACCCTCCACAAATAATTAGTGCATATTACTTGCTTTATACTGAGTCAAATGTGTTTGCTTTCATCTTATTTTAGTATATGTGCTGCTGAAGCAAGCACTGTTTGCTTTCATCTTAAAGACAGACCTAGAGAACCACTAACCTACTTTCAGTCTCTATAGATTTGCCTCTTCCGGACATCTCATATACATGAAATCATACAGTATGTCATTTTTTGTGACTGTCTTTTCACTTAAGCATAGTTTTTAAGAATCATCTATGTTGTAGCATGAATCAGTGCTTCTTTCCCTTTTTGACTGAATAATACACCACTGTATGGATATACCACATTTTTTTAATCCATCAGTTGAGGAGCATTTGAGTTGTTTCTACTTCTTGGCAATTATGAATAACACTGCTATGAAATTTTTTGTATAAGTTTTGTGTGGGTATATGTTTTCATTTCCCTTGGGTATATACCTAGGAGTGGAATTGCTGGGTCACATGATAACTCTGTGTTTAGCCATTTGAAGCACTGACAAGCTATTTTCCAGAGTGGCTGTACAATTTTGCATTCCCAGCAGCAATATGAAGGGGTTGCAGTCTCCTCATACTCACCAGTGCTGTCATTGTCAGTCTTTGATTATAGTGATTTTCATAGGTGTGCAAGTAATATCTTGTTGTGGTTCTGATCTGCATTTCATTAATGATTAAAGATGTTGAACATTTTTTCATGTACTTTTTGGCTACTGTTGAGTTTATGTAGACCTTGATATCTAGATGTTTGTGTAGCTTTTATGCACTCTACAATTACTCAGTATTTAGGCTCTGTGTTCCACAGAAAATGCCAGTGTATATATGAACACATTAAAGGTCCTAGTTAGTTCTATGTCCTGTTGGAGAATTGGAGAGATACTGATTCATCTGTTTTTCCAAACTTAGCTGATATTTAGGATAGTCACTAGTTTGCCTGGGACAGTCCCAGTTAATGCCTATTGTTGTGGCATAATTATAAAAGTGCCCTCTTTCACTTTGAAGTGCCCTGATTTGGACAATAAATGATATGGCCATCCTACTGACAATTAACCTAGAGTATTTAAATACACATTTGCTACCTACTAGATCAGAACCTCCGAGAAAAGTGCCTGGAAATAAGTTTTTAGCAACTTCAAGGTCAAGCACATTTATATTATTCTAGCAGAATGCTGGTGTTGCTCTGTGACCCAAAACCCATTATCATTGTTTTAGTGGGACAGTGAGTTCCAAGTTAAAATTTGAGAGAAATAATTTCATATGATAAGCTAGCGCCATCCTTCTCCTTAAAGTAATGATAGAGGAGGAATATTTCATAATACACATGTTGGACAGGCTCTTAGGGGCAAAGAGTATGGGAAAAGAAAGGGAAATACATTTCTAGAAGTAGGGTGGTCTCAGGATGGAGGCAATGAGCAAAACTGAACATCTCGGTAATGTTTCCCTTTAAGTTGGATGAGAGTAGAGGAGAGATTCATGAAGATGTTCTTCATACCTGAGAACTGGGATCAAGAACTAATGGCAGAGGTGTGGGAGAAGTTTTTTCAGATTCCGAGGCTAGGTTACAGAAAAAAATGTAGTACCATTGGTTTTTATTTATTTGGGGGTCAGTGAGATTTGAGAATATTTCTGCACATGGTCATTTGTAAGTCCAGGCACTTGTAAGAGATCTGTATTTTTACAAAGGTGTCAGAGATGCCCATCCAAGTTTTTTAAGATTTTTCTATTTGCTAATTGTATAACTGTCTTTAAGATGAAAGTAAACACATTTGACTCAGTATAAAAGCAAGTAATATGCACTAGTTATTTGTGGAGGGTCTTATACTGGGCCATTCACATTTGGTCATTTGGTTGATCACCCTTCACCACCAATGACACATAATTAAGAAATTAGTTAAGAAATGGCTGGAAAGTTAGGAATTTGTCTGTATCCCAACATGACTGTTGCCTCATGATATTTACATTAGCCAGAAAATCAAGCCAACTCTTGTATGGGCTGTAATACCAAGGAACACAGTCTTCAATATAATTATCCACACCACAGTATTTCATCCAAAAACTCTTTGGTTGGGGGGGGGGGGACTTTTTTTTTTTTTTTTTTTTTAGCTTTATTGAGGTAAAATGGATGAACTGCATATATTCAAAGTGTATTTGGAAGAGATGCTGGTTTTTTTAATTGATGCTATGGCAAGTCTGCCATTATAATTTGTCTTCTGAGCATACAGTAACTGAGTGGAGAAATGAAACAGCTTGTTAATTTAACTTGGGGAAACTGTCATGAATTATTTATAGTAAGATGATTTACACTGGATTATTACTAAGACTTGTCCATATTTATGGAGCAAGTACTCTTGTCTCCAAAAGCTAGTGACTTTTCATTTGCATATATTTATCTGAGAGAACAAGAGCAAATAATGATGTGCCAAATGAAGAACACAATAATAAATGGCTTGAGAAGTTCAAAAGAATAAGGAATGGCTGGACTGGAGAGGTTGGGGAAAGTTGTGAGGAAGAAAGTAGGTCATGAAACAGGTAACGACAACACAGGAACGGGTCCAATAGAGTTTGAGCTAGAGCTTAGAGAATAGATTTAATTCACTAGGTAGACATGGATGAAAGAACATTCTAGAGAAGGAAAGAACCAGTGAGTATAGGTAATGAAAGGTGAGTGGTCTGGCTTGGCTGCAGTCTGGGATGGCTGAGGGGAAATAAAAATGGAAAGTTAAGTTTGGGTAAAATTGGTGAAGATTTTAAATGCCAGACTGAAGGATTTAAATGGTGTCTCTGAGTCAAGGGGAACTACTGAAGATTTTCTTGAGCAAGATAGTTGATTTCAGATTTCCTTGCCTTATTGTTACTTGGGCTGTGTTTTTCTTGAGGTATTTATAATGCTACTTCTGCCTCTTTATGCTATTAGCCTTTTTTCCTTTAATACTTTAGTTGTGGTTATCAGGAAATTGGTTTTTAAATTCTTTTTTTTATTGACTTTTTTTTCATAGTTTTTTAAAATTTTATTTTATTATGTTAATCAACCTGTCACCTTATTTTTCTTGGTATTATCAAATCTCTTTAATTACAATAAAGTAATAATACTAGATCTGGAAGAGAGGGACAAAATTTCCACTATTATAGTATTAAAGTATGGCTTAATTCAGTAAATATTATGAATTTTCAAGAATATGAATTTTAGGCAACATAATTGAGTCTGGAAAGATTTAAAGATACTGGGCCCTCCTTGTATGTGAAGATCCAAAATTATACTGTCTCATTTTCTTGACCTTTATTTTAAAATGTATATTTAGAGAAGCAAAGCAAGTTCAGCTTAAGAAAATTATGTTTTGTTTTGTTTTGTTTTCTGGAATGTCATAAAGGATCCGTAGACATTATAAATGTAGACTTTAGGAAAAAGTGAGAAGGTCCCAAGAGTATTTATCTAGTCTCATCTCATCATTTGTTGATTTCTTAACTTCAAATATATAGATAAAAACTGCGTTTAAAATGTGAAGTACATGTAACTGTTTATCTTAAAGCCAAATTCATAACCCTAAGTGGTGGAAATACTCTACTTTTAATGGGTTGTGAGAATTTAATAATACAATTTCCTTAAACCCATGTTGGATTATGTGTACTTTAAATACTTTTATGGCTTTTAGAGTAATTTTCTGGTTTTTTTGTTTTTGTTTTTTTAAGATTTTATTTATTTGACAGAGAGAGACCGCGAGAGAGGGAACACAAGCAAGGGGAGTGGGGGAGGGAGAAGCAGGCTTCCCACGGAGCAGGGAGCCTGATGCGGGGCTTGATCCCAGAACCCTGGGATCATGACCTGAGCCGAAGGCAGACGCTTAACGACTGAGCCACCCAAGCGCCCTGTAATTTTCTGTTTTTATTTTCTAGTATTATTTGACTACTTTTTTATTTCCTAGGAATTAACTGTCCCTTAAATGTGGTACTACGTAAAGTATTTTCATTTAATCTCCTACAGAAGAAAATAATAAGCATTTAAGACTCTGATCTGGTTCTACTATACTGTCCATTCATTTGTTCATTTAGCAATTACTTCAAAAAAACATTTAGTGAATATCTGCCTGGCTTTGAGAATTCAAAAATCAATGATTTGGACTCTTGCCCTGGAGGAGCCCAATCTAATAGGAGAGGCGATCTAAATAAGTAATTACAAATCCACTTGATAATTTGTTTTGTTTTGTTTGTTTTAAAAAAAGCAAAAGGTGTGTTGAGGTAGGTACAGGGTGCGGTGGAGCAACATCCTGCCTTAATTCTTACCTTACCATTTCTCTTTTGTTTTTAACACATACAACCTTGTAGCAAAGTAGCTTCTAAAGCAAAAAAGTATTACTAGAGATAAAAAAGCAGGACTTTCTAAAGGTAAAAGTTTCAGTTCAAAATGAAAACAGCCATTTTAAATTATATGTACCTAATAATGGACAGAACCATAGAAAATAGATAAATAACAATAAAAGGGGATGCCATAAACACTGATGAGCACAGGAATAATAAAATTTCGCTAATCTGCATATTTAATCCCCTATGTGTGTCAAAAACATTTAAAGATGAAATGGATAAAGCTTTTCCTGTTTAATGATACCATTTCTTAACACACAGGGTTAACCCTACTCAGATCAAACAACTGAGTGATCCCTAAAATCCTCATGCAGTTTCTCACTTCCAGCCTTTGCTCATATTTCTTCAAACTGAAATTACCATTTACTAATCCTTCCCTCCCCCACTATGTATGTCACGTTTCTGTAACCTGTTTTTAAATGCCAATTTTGTTTTGAAACATACCAGAAATGCTCTCTCACATTTGTTCTTCTGAGGCACTATATATGTGTCATTTTTAACTTTTATTACTCTGAACCTTGTGTTAAATGTAGTTCATCGTGTACACAACCTCTCTTCCATTAACTACCTGCCTTCCCCCTATATCCAAAGAAGCACTGTTCCATTTTAAAATTACCTGAAGTCAAGGACTTGGTCAGCTTGATAGAATACCTTATATACCACTGTACTTAATAAATGTGGAATTAGGGCACCTGGGTGGCTCAGTTGGTTAAGCGACTGCCTTCGGCTCAGGTCATGATCCTGGAGTCCCGGGATCGAGTCCCGCATCGGGCTTCCCTGCTCGGCAGGGGGTCTGCTTCTCCCTCTGACCCTCCTCCCTCTCATGCTCTCTCTCATTCTCTCTGTCTCAAATAAAAAAAAAAAAAAAAAAAAAAATCTTAAAAAAAAAATAAATGTGGAATTAAATGTAATTAGATATCTTGTATTGATTTGTGAGAATAGTAGGACTGAACCTTACAGCTGTAGAATATTTTAGTAACAGGTTGAGAAAAAGAAACTTCTTTTTCATAAATTCAGAGATAGTCTACTTCAAGATAAAATTTTGTCAAAACCTTATCTTGAGTAAAATTTTTCCCCCTTGGTTTAAGTGTGATTCTGATAAGAAATGATTACAATCTGATAACTGGCAGATACCCTTTGTTTAATGAAGTCAAGACTCATGTCCTATTCATTAGCCTGATGCCTGTATCCCAGTTAATGCCATATCCCAGTCTTAACACTGCGGTTAGGTTGATCCATGAACACTGAACTGTCCTTATCCTTCCTCATGCTCTCATGTTTCCTCTCTGGACCAAAGTATGTCTTTATGGCTACTTGAGGAACTTGCTTTTTCCGTCTAGTTGGGAGAATTGATTTTCAAACTGCTAATTGACATTGTCTTGTTTTGAACACTGCCATATAAGAAACTGATAGTGTAATTGCTAAGGATAAATACTAACCTGAAAAAAAATGCTTTGTAGTATACTTTTGTTCTGTTAAGCCATATTAAAATTACCTTTTCTAGAAACCTTTTCAGAGAGATATTAGCCACCTGTTCACCCATTTTGTTTCAAGTAAATTCTCATTGGTGTGTTACTTCACCAAGGCCAGTGCCCTGACCTTCATTTCTAGATCACCCACATGGTCTCCTTTCTATGCTTTTTCTGATATGTGGGTGGTATTAAAAGAAGATAGAGAAGTATTTGTATTTAACCTTTTCTTTAATCAATGTTGGCTTGGACTTGGATCGTAATACTTTTAATTATCTCTTTTGTATTTCCACAGCCTGCATTTATGGTTTTCTTTTCTCCTCTGTCTTTAAGCCCCCTTGCCTCCTCTTATTTTCATAAATAAATTTCTCTCCTTTTTTCTGAAGATATTGAGGCTATTTATTATGTATGGGATCACTGAATTAGGTGTGGGCACTTCAGAAGTATCTGTCTCAATGCCCATACTCTTTTTTCTTCTGTGACTCCCAAGTGAAGAGATGTCCCTCTCCTTCAAACCTACTCCTCACCTTTCTTTAGAATGTGTTGATCCCTAACTGTGTGCCAGGGATTGTGACAGGATTTCTAGGAAACACAGTAATGAGTAAGATACAATTTTATTTTATTTTTCGAGAGAGGGTGCACAAGCGGGGTGGGGCTGGGGGGCAGAGAGAGAACCTTAAGCAGACTCCATGACCCTGAGATCATGAGCTGAGCCACCCAGGTGCCCCAAGATATAATTCTTAAAAGAAGCTTACTGGTCTGTGTTTGTGCTGTTTGCAGTGTTCTCATCTTTGTCATTTGTTCATTTTTGTTTGTATTCCGAGAAGTAGAGAATTTTTTAATGGAAAGGAGAAAGATTGTTTTCCCTCAAGGAGATAAGAGGTGGGAGCCTCTTTTACATTATACCTTCTCCTTCTTCCCATTTGAGATTTCTGAAAGGAGTATATTATGTCTCTAAAGTGTGTGGTAGCAAAAAAGAAAAAGCTGAAGATCTCTGCTGTGGTAAAGATTCCTATATATATTTTACTAACCCCAACTTTTGAACAGCATAAATCCAGTTATTTCTTATTTTATGTGTATAATTTATACATATGAAATATATGTGATATATACAAAATTATATATACATTTGACCCTTGAGCAGCATGAGTTTGAACTGTGTGGGTTTACTTCTGTGCAGATTATTTTCAATAAATACAGTATGGTACTATAAATGTATTTTCTCACAATTTTCTTAACATTTTCTCTAGCTTTATTATATGAATATGGTACATGATACATATAATGTACAAGATATGTGTTAATTGACTGTTTACATTATTGGTAAGGCTTCCAGTCAGCAGTAGGTTATTAGTAGTTCAGTTCTGAGGGACTTAAAAGTTATGCATGGATTTTCAGCTATGCAGGGGTCAGTACCCCTAGCCCCTGCGGGTGTGTGGGGGGGTGTGTGTGTGTGTGTGTAAAATTCCATGCTCTAATTATACATCAATACAGTATCTCATTGGAATGTGGTACTTTTATATATAGTTAATATATGTTCTCTTTATGAGTTTATGTGTGCACAGTCCTAAACCTAGGGCAGAAAAATCTTGAAACTGTGGGTGATTGGCAGGTTTTGTTTTGTTTTATTTTATTTATTTATTTATTTTTTTTATTTATTCATGAGAGACAGAGAGAGAGAGAGAGGCAGAGGGAGAAGCAGGCTCCCAAGGAGCAGAGAGCCCGATGCGGGACTCGATCCCAGGACCCTGGGATCATGACCTGAGCTGAAGGCAGACGCTTAACCATCTGAGCCACCCAGGCGCCCTGTTTTGTTTTATTTTATTATGGTAAAATACATGGAACATAAAATTTACCATCTTAACCATTTTTAAGTGTATAGTTCAGTAATGTTAAGTATATTCATGTTTTGCAACCAATCTCCAGAACTCTTCATCTTGCAAAACTGAAACTCATGCCCATTAAACAATAACTCCCCATTCCCTCTTCCCCAGCTCCTGGCAGCCAGTATTGTACTTTGGATCTCTATGAATTTGACTACTCTAGGTACCTCAAGTGGAATCATAACAGTATTTGTCTTTTTGTGACTGGCGTATTTCATTGAGCATAATGTCCTCAAAAGTTTATCCATGTGTCAGAATTTCCTTCTTTTTTTTTAAATTAAGTTTTTTTAATTCCGGTATAGTTAACATAAAGTGTTACATTAGCTTCAGGTGTAAAATTTAGTGATTCAACAGTTCTGTACATTACTCAAGGCTCATCATGATAAGTATACTCTTTAATCCCCACCACCTATTTCACCCATCCCCCCATTCACCGCCTCTCTGGTAATCATCAGTTCTTTATAGTTAAGAGTCTTTTTTTCTTTCTTTCTTTTTTTTTTTTAATTTTTATTTATTTGAAAGAGGGAGAGAGCACATGTGCATGCCCTTGCGGGGTGGGGGGAGGGGCGCAGGGAGAGAATCTGAAGCAGACTCCCCACCATTGTGCAGAGCCCACCATGTTCGATCCCACGACCCATGAGATCAAGCCAAGAGTCAGATGCTCAACCGACTGAGCCACCCAGGTGCTGCACTGTTTCTTTTTTTTTTTTTTAAGACTTTATTTTTAAGTAATCTCTACACCCAGTGTGGGGCTCGAACTCACAAGCCCAAGATCAAGAGTTGCATAGTCTGTCTTCTCTTTTTTTTTCCCTTTGTTCATTTGTTTTTGTTTCTTAAGTTCCACATGTGAGTGAAATCATATGGTATTTCTTTTTCTCTGACTTATTTCGCTTAGCATTATATGCTCTACCTCCATCCATGTTATTGCAAATGGCACAATTTCATTCTTTTTTATGGCTGAATAATATTCCCCATCTTCTTTATCCATTCACCTATTGATGGACACTTGGGGCTGCTTCCATAATTTGGCTTTTGTAAATAATGCTACAATAAACATAGGAGTGCATGTATCCCTTTGAACTAGTGTTTTTATATTCTTTAAATAAATACCCAATAGTATGATTACTAGATTATAGGGTAGTTCTGTTTTTAACTTTTAAGGAACCTCCATACTGTTCTCCCCAATGGCTGTACCAGTTTGCATTCCCACCAAGAGTCCAAGAGGGATCCTTTTTCTCCCCATCCTTGTCAATACTTATTGTTTCTTGTGTTTTCAATTTTAGCCATTCTGACAGGTGTGACGTGATATCGCATTGTAGTTTTGATTTGAATTTCCCTTATGATGAATGGTGTTGACCATCTTTTCATGTGTCTGTTGACCATCTGTATGTCTTTGGAAAAATGTCTGTTCATGTCTTCTGCCCATTTTTTAATTGGATTGTTTTTTGGGTGTTGAGTTGTATCAGTTCTTGATATATTTTGGATACTAACCCTTCATTGGATTTGTGTTTGCAAATATCTTCTCCCATTCCATAGATGGCCTTTTAGTTTTATTGTTTCCTTCACTGTGCAGAAGCTTTTTATTTTGATGTAGTCAAAAATAGTTTATTTTTGCTTTTGTTTCCCTTGCCTCAGGAGACATATCTAGAAAAATGTTGCTGTAGCCAATGTCAGAGATATTATTGCCTGTGCACTCTCTCTTCTAGGATTTTTATGGTTTCCAGTCTCACATTTAGGTCTTTAATCCATCTTGAATTTATTTTGGTGTCCATCTTGAATTTATATATGGTGTAAGAAAGTGATCCAGTTTCATTCTTTTGTGTGTAGCTCTCCAACACCATTTGTTGAAGATACTTTTTCCTATTGCATATTCTTGCCTCCTTTGTCCAAGACTAACTGACCATATAACTGTGGGTTTTATTTCTGAGTTTTCTATTCTATTCTATTGATCTATGTATCTATTTTTGTGCCAGTACCTTAACTGTTTTGATTCCTGCAGTTTTATAATATAACTTGAAGTCTGGAATTGATGAAACAAATTGAAGATGATGTAAAGAAATGGAAAGACATTCCATGCTCATGGACTGGGAGAACAAATACTGTTAAAATGTCTATACTACCCAAAGTAATCTGCACATTTAATGTAATCCCTATCAAAATACCAACAGCATTTTTCACAGAACTAGGACAGACAATCCTAAAATTTGTATGGAATCACAAAAGACCTTGAATAGCCAAAGCAATCTTGCAAAAGAAAAACAAAACTATAGATAATTTCCTTCTTTTTTAAGTCTGAGACAAAAATTCTTTTGTCTGTATATATTACATTTTGTGTATCTGTTCATCTGTTGGTGGACATTTGGGTTGTTTCCAGCTTTTGGCTACTGTCAGTAATGCTGCAATTAATGTAAGTATACAGATATCCCTTTGAGACCCCACTTTCAGGTTTTTTGGGTATATACCCAGAAGTAGAATTACAAGATCATATAGAATTCTGTTTGTGAGTTTTTGTGGATTCACCATGATATTTTTCACAATGCCTGCACCATTTTACATTTCTACTAACATTGCACAGGAGTTCTCATTTCTCCACATTCTCACCAAAACTTGTTATTTTCTGCTCTTTTAATAGTAGGTGTGAGGTGGCCTTTATTTGCATGCCTCTAGTTATTTATGATGGTGAGCATCTTTTCATGTGGTTGTTTGCCATTTGTATATCTTCTTTGGAGAAATTTCTGTTCACGTCCTTTGCCCATTTTTTAATGGATTATTTGCTTTCTTATTGTTGAGTTGGAGGTGTTTTTTGTTTATATTGTAGATTTATTGGGCTTCAGTTTTAAGCAATACTTTTTAAAAGCCAGATTCCATTGTTATTTAATGACGTGTTAAAATGTGCTGTACATGTAACTGGAAGCCTAAATACTGGATGCTTCCCAAAGTAGTAATATAATGAAGAGTACTGGTATTTTTTTCCTTAGCAACAATTGAAGCTATATATCAGAAATATAGTTAGACACTGTACAGTTTCAAGTTGTTTTCAGAGGACTAAGTTAGACATGGGAAAATATATATTATATGTGGTTTTTAAGAAATTAACTTTACTCTTCAGTCAGTTTTTAATAAATCAATCTAAGAGTATAGTATAATTACACATTTCTAGTGTAAATTAGAATTCTGTCTTAATTGATGAAGTTGTTTTTAAAATGCATTATAAACTTCTTAGGATTTCCCAAGTTTACAAGTCAGTTATATTATTGTTGAAAGTATCGGTCATCTAAGGAATGCTGTTCCTAAAATTCTGGTATCTGTATCAGTTGGCTATTTCATAAATATTTTTACACATCTGGGATAAGTTTAGTATTTCTTTAAAAACTTTTTCATTTTTGTTTCTAGTCTTCAAAACTTTATGTTGTATAAAAGATATTTGTATTTGAAAAGAAACATTCACCAAGGTACAATGAAAAATAAAGCAGTAGATGAGAAAGTTGAAAGCCAATGGACTGCCAGAAGCTTCTGAAATATAGAAGTACTTTTTTTTTTAAGACTAATATTTCTTTAAGAGAACCTCCACTTCTATTAGCTTCCTTAGGATTACGTGGAGAGAAACAGTTTATGACCTAAGCCGTCTTATAACAGTAAAGATCCCAGGCTTTTGTTATTGCTGGAAAATATTCCTAGCAGTACCAGTAGGAATCATGGTGCATGGAAAAGGCATTTGGCAGAGCAAGATCTAATTTTAAAGGGGTACCTAAGACAAAGCTATGTCCTTTCCTTCAGTATCATCTTTTTTAAACCATAAATTTTGAAAATATTATGGGTGGAATTATAACCCCACCCACAATGCAAAACTCTTATGTTGGAGTCCTAACCTCCAGTACCTCAGAATATAACCTTGCTTGGAAATAGAGTCATTGCAGATAGAGTGGTTAAGATGAAGTCTTACTGGAGTACGGTAAGCCTCTAATCCAATATAACTGATATCATTATAAAAGGTGAAATTTGGACATAGATACTTATACAGGGAAAATGCTGGGTAAACAGGAAGACTACCATTGAAAGTCAAGGAGAGAGTCCGGGAATAGACCTCTCAAAAGGAATCAATGCTGCCAGCAACCTTGATTTTGGACTTGTAGCCTCTAAAACTGTGAGACAATGTATTTCTCTTACTTAAGCTACCCAGGTGCAGTATTTCATTTGCAGCAACCTTAGCAAATTAATACAAAGATGAAATGGTCCATGCCCATTCTATCCTAGCAAATAAACGTCCTCCTTTGTGCCGATGACATAATCCTGCTGTTGCATTCAGGAATCAGCTTAAAAAGCAAGTACACATCAGCTATCAAGGAAATGGAAATCAAAACCACAGTGAGATACTACTTCATACCTACAGTCTATAATCAAAACAGTAGATAAGAACAAGTGTTATTGAGGATGTGGAGAAACTAGGATCTTATACCACCCATGGTTATTAAAATGGCACAGCCGCTTTGAAAAACTGCCAGTTCCTCAAAATGAGTAAGCATTTAAATGATTGAACATTAGTTACCATAGACCCAGGAATTCTACTGTTAGGTATATAACCGAAGGAAAAGAAAATGTAAGTTCACAGAGAATTTATACATGAATGTTCATAACGTCATTATTTGTAATAGTGAAAAAGTGGAAACAACACAAATGTCCTTCAACTGAAAAATGAATAAACAAAAGTTGGTGTATCCATTCAGTGGAAGATTATATGATAGCAAAAATGAGGTATTGATTCATGCTACAACATAGATTAACCTTGAAACCATTCTAAGTAAAAGAAGACAGTCACAAAAGACCGCATATTGTGTGATTCCATGTATATGAATGTCCGGAATAGGTCATCTCTGGAGACACAAAGTAAATTAGTGGTTGCCTAGGGCTTTGAGAATGGGGGCAAATAGGGGATGATGGCCAAGAGAAATGGGGTTGCTTTTTCAGGTAATGAAAATGTTCTGAAATTGATTGTGGTAAAGTTGTACAATTCTTTGAATATACTAAGAGCGTAGGATTACACATTTAAATGAGTAAACTGCATGGTGTGTGAATTGTATCTCAATAAAGCAGTTTTTTAAAAAACAGAACACATGATAAATCACTGTAATTTGTGGGCAGGAGGAACAATTGAATAATCATTTATTACACATACTGTATATCAGGTTCTTTGTTAAATACTAGGTATGAAAAGACAATTAAGAGACTTAAGTTCCTTCTTAGTTGTAGAGACAGAATCATTAGCAACTAACTTTAATAAAACAAAAATCAAAATTGTCATTTTGGAGCAACACTCACTAGATTTCAGAGGGGGAAAAGAACTATTAAAATTCTTCTACTTCTGTTCTCTAGATCTTACAGTTTCATCATTTTCCTATATAGCTAGATCATATTGCTGTAGCTTCCTACAGAAATGTATTTTACCCTTGCAGGAAAGGTGCCACGGGTTAAAGATTGAGTAACATAAAACACAGGCTAATGTCTAGGCTCGACAGCCTTTTTTCTTTCTTAATGAGTCATTTAAACCCCATCTTGGCTCTAGTTCAGAGACCTAGAACTGGGAGTCTAGGACAAGTGCCCTTCTTGTCCCACTTGTTCAGCAGTGGCAATTAGCAATATAGTTATCCTAAGTTGGTATTTTTTTGTTGGTTTACTCCTGGTTTTCTGGGGTTGATTTTGCCTTTTATTTTGCTTTACTAATTTGGAATTTATTTCTTTTAGTGGTTACCCTTTTTTTTTTTTTAAGATTTTATTTATTTATTTGACAGAGAGAGAGAGCACAAGCAGGGGGAGCCACAGGCAGAGGGAGAGGGAGAAGCAGGCTCCCCGCTGAGCAGGGAGCCTGACACTGGGCTCTATCCCAGGACCCTGGGATCATGACCTAAACCGAAGGCAGAACCCTTAAATGATTGGGCCACCCAGGTGCCCAGTGGTTACCCTTTTTTACTATGCATATTTAACATAAATAGATCATTAGTGTCTTATTCTACTTCCCAAACAATACCAAGGGTCTTTGAACTCTTTATCTCTGATTAGTGTTCTGCTCCTTTAATTTTAAGCAATAGAAATCCAAAGCATATCAACTTAACAAAAGGGGAGTACTGTGGGATGTCTTTTTTAAAAACACTAATCCCCATTCATGAGGGTTCCATGAATTATGACTTCATGACTTAAGCTCCTCCCAAAGGTCCTACCTCCTAACACCTTCACATTGGGCATTAGTATTTCAACATGAATTTTAGGGGGACCATTCAGACCACATACCTGGTAGATGGCACTCAAGTGTTAGTCATTATCATCTTTGTTGTCATCATTTCATCACCTTAGAATTGGAGCTAAAGAAATGGGGGGCCAGGGGGTGCCTGGGTGGCTCAGTCGTTAAGCGTCTGCCTTCGGCTCAGGTCATGATCCCAGGGTCCTGGGATTGAGCCCTACATCAGGCTCCCTGCTCCGCAGGAAGCCTGCTTCTCCCTCTCCCACTCCCACTCCCCCTGCTTGTGTTCCCTCTCTCGCTGTCTCTCTCTCTCTGTCAAATAAATAAATAAAGTCTTATAAAAAAAAAAAAGGGCCAGTAGTCCATTAATTAAGTTTTGGTTTTTTTTTTTTGAAGATTTTTGGAGCTGTAGCATTTGGGCCATTTACTGATAATGTGTACCTTATTACTGAGTGAATTATTGAGCATAGAAAACGGGGTTAAATATAGCTTGGAGAGATTTAGGGAAGAACATTTCAGTACTAAGTATTATCAGCTCTTGGGATTGGTTGTCATGAGAGATGGGGGAAATTGTATTTATCAAACCAAAGTCCGTGAACATAATTTGTGGTGATTTGGTCAGTATTTTCCATTTTTAAGGTGGCTAAATGTATTTTGAAACCTTTAAAATGATAGTCATGTTTTTAAAAATACTCTGAAACCTTTTTGAATTGTCAGTAATAGCTATGGCCTTACTGATTAGTATCTTCAGCAGAACTTTTCTTTAAGGATTTCCTTCTCTGAAAGTCAGAATACAACTAAACAAAATTTAGAGATTACTACATTTTAATCTACTTCCATTTTTAAATTGTTTGCCTACTGAGATCTTAAAACTAACCTTTATTAATGGTGTTCACGATTTTGCAGAATATGTTACATGTCATCCCTTTTTTTTCATTCCTTAATACCTGTTTGATATTTTATTCCCTGAAATGTTTTGAAATGTTAGAAAAATTACTGGGTTCTTCTTGTATTTCTTCTATTTTTGTAATTTTTTCCTTAAGTCCTTGACCACCTTAATTGCTACATTATTGTTAGATACTTAAGTAGTGCTGAGTCCCTTGGCCTTTGCATTTCCCTACCTCTCACACTACAATCCACCTGTTTATTCTCTGCAATTGAATATTTTAGACAGTTGTTTATTAGTTCGTTGTTTCTTATCAATAGTTGGTTGAAAGATCTATCCCAGTGAATGTTTGAAGTATGCCTGACAGTGTTTTGTCTTTTTGAAATGTGGAACTAAAATTAATTTCAAGTTTTTAGCTTTCTCATAGTAATACTGGTGGTGAACTTTGTTTAGAAGTTTATATGTTGTACTTCATCTTATTTCTTATACCTCCTTCCTCATTTTCTATATTGATACTGATTATTAACATAAAAAGGCGATCTTAGTTTTTGTAATTTCCTTGTGAGATGTAGACTGTTAAAATTATTTTTCAGTTTTCCTAATGTGATAACATATTCTGGTATGATTAGTTTTTTTCCTGTCATTTGATCTTTAGTGTGTGTTTTAAAATATTTTTTTATCATACTTATATAGTTTCCTATTATGCCTGACAGATGAGTATAGGGCAGGTATGCCGACTTACCTGGGTTTTTTAAAACCTATAGTGAACTGTGAACTAAGTTTTTAAAACTTGGTATGTTTGTGTAAATGAAAGTCTTTTTACCAAGTAATGAAATATTCACTTGCTAAATTAAAGAAAAAAGAGATACTCCAGGGGCCCCTGGGTGGCTCAGTCGTTAAGCGTCTGCCTTCAGCTCAGGTCATGATCCCAGGGTTCTGGGATCGAGCCCCGCATCGGGCTCGCTGCTCAGCGGGGAGCCTGCTTCTCCCTCTCCCACTCCCCCTGCTTGTGTTCCCTCTCTCGCTGTGTCTCTCTCTGTCAAATAAAATCTTTAAAAAAAAAAAAAGAGATACTCCAATTTATGTCTTTTAGTATGCCCAGTAGATATGGCTGAACAATCTATAAAATATTTTGCTATCATCATGTATAATTCAGCTTGCAGCTGTTCCATAACTTACTAAATCAATTCAGTGGAAAGTGTTGAGATTTTTAAATGACCAAATTACCAAGTTTTCCCTGCAGTGATGGCATAGGACTTACTTTATTTTTATTTACAAAGTGAGTACATGTACATTTTTTTGCAAGACCTATTAATTCTTCTGTTCTAAATCATTTAATGTTTAAAATTTCAAGTTTTTATGAATCATTAGTAACATTGTGGGCATACTAAAAATTGAAGGCTATGTAAACTAAACAATTTAATCCAGACATGCTGCAGATGATGTTTAGGTTCCTTTGTCTTAGTTGTAACACACATAAAGCATTTTTACTCTACCACCAGCTGCAATATTACGATACATTTCTTTCTAACTCAGTTTTAAAACCATTTCATTAAGATTTATACTAAAAATGAAAATTATAGTTGAAATATTTAGAACCATGAAATCTTTGAGTTAGAATGAAATATGTGAGTTATGATGGAGACTTGGCAGTGCTTTCCCATATCAGTACTGTTCTGCTTCCTTGGACATCAGGCACAACACACTTCCCAACCCTGTTGCAGTTAAGTGGTGCCACATGAGTCCTTCTGGAGGGTGAGCAGAAGAGAGTCATGGAGGGTAGGTGTTGTGATGGCAGAGACACTTAGAGAAGGAAGCAAGAAGTCACAGGTGGAAGTAGCATGAATCTTTGAGTCCTCACACAGAGGGCAGATAGTATATATTTTAGGTTTTGCAGACTACGTACCATTCCTGTCACACATTCTTTTTTGTCGTTTGTTTTATATTGTTTTCACAGATCTTTAAAAATGAAAGAAACCATGTTAGCTCAAGGGACATATGAAAGGGGCAGCAGGTCCTAACATCTATACTAGAGAGTCACCTGACTGGTATCAAATATGTGGTGCAAGTGAAACAAGTTTTTGTGTTAATCCCGTGAGTTGTAGTGTTATTTATTACAGCATAACCTGACTAATATACAGGTGATCTCATCTGAATCCCTCACCCCACCAGATTCCTGCAGAATGCTTCTGACATCAGGAATCTCCATACTGCACATTCTGTAAAAGGGCCTGTTCCATTATAGTTCAACTCCAGATGTAAGAAACTTTTCTCTTTTTAGTAAGCCAAATTCTTGATACCATTTTATCTCTTGGCTCCACTTGTGCTTCTGGACAAAGTTTATACTTTATGGCAGCTTTTTATTATTATATGATAGTTTTCAGATCTCTCCTAGAGTGATAATTCTGAAAACAATAAAAAATGATTTTTAAAAATTAAACTCAGAATAAAATTATATAAACTAGGAAGTGTTAAGCTGCACTTAATTTTAGGAAAAACAGTTGGCATAAGTGGTAAGACAGACTCAGTTCATGAGAAAAAACTTGTCAACTTAGTGTAAAGCAGTAAAATGACAATTGAAAAATTAATCCAGTTGTAACCTTGTCTTCTGTTTAGTGCAGGTATCTTTTTACTGTTTGACAACCAGTGTAGCCACATCTATTCAATTAAAGGCAACCAAGTTCTAAAGGAAAAATCGACAAAGTTAGTGTATAAGAATGGTCACTAGGATGGCTAGACCAAAAGTCTAGAAACAATATCACAGAGAAAATGATTAAAGAAATTGGGGAGATTTCCTATTAAAGAGAAATGGGCCATCAGACATCATATGGTCATACTCAAGTGTTTATAATGAAATCCATCTTTTAATAGTTTTCTCTCTGTATCTTCACAGAGGATGGCTGATTTAGGCTGTTTGTGGGAATAAGGCATATGGATATCCAGGGTTAGGGAGAGACTGAGATATCAGATCTTTAAGATTTGTGAGCTTTAAGCAGTTATTCCAAAAGTGAATATTAGCTTCTACATTTGATCTTTCTAGCCATCTTTGAGCATTATCCCTAAAGCTTCCATAGCATATTTGGTTATTAACTTTTTAAAATCATAAAGCATATAGTCTATAATATATTAACAAAAAGTAACCCTGTTCAAAATTGTGGTTATTATTATATGATTTACTTTTCTATCCTAGTTCTTAGTAATTAAAGATCATATGTTGTTTTCTTCTTCTTCCTTTTTAGTTGCTTTTCTTGTAATAATTCAGTCTAGAATTTTGCTGGGGACTGACCTCAAATTTACCAGTATTTACACCATTTATTGAAAATTGGGAGATCACTTACCAATATTTAGACTTTTGAAAAATTTCATCTCCTTAGTTTTAAAAAACTTACCATTTCAGGTTTATTTATGCTATCAGGTTCATGAGATGACCTGAACAGTTGATCACTTGAGATTTTAAGTTGGCTATGTGTTTTCACCTTCTTATCCCTACCTTAGTCCTGTACTTTTAGCAAGTATCTTTTTAAAGCCAAGTGTGTTTAATAAACTAAACTTACCTGGCTGGGACAAATTCGGCTTTAGGAAAGGTAAACTTCCTGTTTCAATTGCAGTAAGTGTTTACTATTGATTTCATTTAATTTCTTGTGGAAATAAGTGAGCTCTTCCTTTTACTTCTCACCTTACCATTTGCTGTTAGGTTGATAACTGTGGTGATCACAAGTACCGGTTTACACCTGTTGCCCTGTGAAAAATAATGTGCCCCCCTTCACTCTCCCTAATTTGGACAGAAAATTACATGGTCAGTCTCTCTGTCATTTGCTTATGGCCATCATTGGCAGAAATATTTTGGATTCAGGTGTTTTGGATTTTTTGGCTGACCTTGATTTGCTTCATTTATCCCTTACAACAGCAAGTAGTCTACAGGACGATACTTGGGTACCTTGAAATCCTTAGCAAGGAGAATAATTCACAAATGTGTATGTCATCATTGTGCAGGGGTCATATAATCTAATTTTTGCCTATGCACCACCAAAGGAAGTATTAGAATTGCCTTTTAATTTAAAGAAAGAAAAATTCTCTCTGTTCTGAAGGATTTGGTACATTTTCTCATTTTCTGAGAATGAAAACTGCATGTCTCTCTTGTTCCCCTTTTGCCCTTGCTGCTTTAACACTCAGACCCAAATTAATCCTCAATCAGGTATCTGTAGTAGCTGTTATGATAGTCAACATATGTCTTCCTTTCCGTGAGAGTGATTTTATGGTATACTCTTTGGCACTTTGGAAGCCATCTTAAATTTGGGACGAGGTAATTGGTATAAAATCATAACCTTTTCAGCACTCAATAAATGTTAGCCATTACTATTTTTGAAATAAACTGAGGCTGGGTGGAGAAAGTATGCAAAGCTGAGTGTAATATTTTTATAACCCTGGTACAGAGAACAAAGACCAACAACTAAAAATAAGCTAGCTACTTGGTACTAGCCTTAAAGTAAGTTTTAACGTTTATGGTTTGGCTCTTTATTATGTGTTGTCCTGTATATTTTGTATCTCTACCTCAGCAGTAAGGTAGTCATGGACAGTTGCTTAATCTTTGCGTCTATTTTTGAGAGGAGAATAAGGTAAGTCTGACAGAGTCACATTTCCCACAAGTATAGAAAGTGGCATGTAGATTTTTACTGATTTTTATAAACAAATACCTAATATACATTTTAGAAGACCGTTAAGAAAAATACAAATCAACCAAAATAATGAAAACTAGCCACTAATAAATTATTATTATGGAGAGAAACCACTGTTAGCATTTGGTATATATCCTTCCAGACTTTAAAAAATGTATTTTTTGCATTTCCTAGCCAAATAGTTATCACTAAGTTAATAAGTAATTCCTTTTTTTATTTTAACAAAAAATGAGATCATTTTGTACATACTGTTTTGTGGTCTGGTTTGTTTCTTTTTCACCTAAATATCATCATCTTGAGTGCCAATAAAGGAATTTCTGCAGCTTATTGAGTGTATTTCCATTTACTCAGCCAGTCCTGTAGTGTTTACACTTGTTCAGTTTTTCTGACTGTAGTATGATACATGTTGTAATTTTTTCTTTTGGGTAAAATTCCTCTAAGTAGTCTTCCTGGATCAAAGGATATGTTCAGTATAAGGCTTTTGATATATACTGCTAAATTTTACCTCCAAAGTTTTTGGACCATTTTTCACTCCCACCAACAATGTATGCAAATGCCCATTTTTCTGGGCCCTCCATGCACTTGTCAGAGTTCTCTTCTGTCCTTACCAGTGAAAAATGCTCTTCTCTAAAATTGTGCTTTTCTTTAATCCAAAATCTTTCATTTCTTTTCTGTGAAATACCTATTTTTTTGCCTATTTTTCACAGGTATGTTCATCTTTTTCTTCTTTATTTAGAAATTAAAAATATCCTTTAACAGTAACTATTAAATTTTTATTACTGGAAATTATTGCACAGAGCTAACTGAAGATGCTTTGCAGTTTCAACAATAAGAATAAATTACTGCCTTTTGCAATGAGAAGATACGTTTGAAATTTAAATGCAGCTATACATATAGTGAATTGAAAACTTTCCCAAATAATTTATGATTCAGATATCACTCTTGAATTTCATTTTATCTGGAAGGTTCTCCTCAACAACCACTCTCCCTGAGCTAGAAACACTAAGTAGAATACTAGATTTCTCTTTTTCTGTTTTCATAAACTTGTCAGTTGCTTTGGAATACTGATCTAGGATACGTATAAAACGCTTGATATTATTTTACCTGTTCCCTCTATAGAAGGGGCATGAGTTAGGGTAAGAGTAGTACTGCCAACAGACCTCACAAGAGATCATTTATGTTGGTGGATTTACACAGCTGTAGTGTTTGGAGCCTCAACTTTGAAGTTTTGTTTTTGTTTCACTTTACTCACATTTTAAAGCAAGTACTCAGGTCATATATGTTAATAAAGTTTACAGAGAATGAATAAATCCAGATGTCAGATTATTAATTGATTGTGAGAGTTGAGTTTTGTTTTAGTCAGCATTACCAGTGCATTCTATCCAGGGTAACCTGCATGGGCTAGCTGATTATAATTAGAAGGTTTTTGGTGACCAGGGTTCAGATTAAAGTGAGTTGGTTGGTTGGATGGTCGCAGAGGAATATATCTATTCTAGGGAAGGAACAATCAAATCTATAGGCCTGGGCAAAATGGTTTCTTCCTTGTTGGTGTTGGCACTCCTGACTCTCGTACTTGTCTTCAAGATCAGGGTCTCAACTTTTTCAAGTATGAAAGAATTTCGTTTTAATTTCTAAAAGGTCAGTAGTAAAATGCCTGGATATAGATCTTGCTGTTACTCAGCAGTCTGCAATTTGTAATCTGGTAATCCCTGCAATAGCCTATAAATCCTGCTTCTCTTTATAGACTTGGTCCAGTTAAGGCCCAATATAATTAATAAGTACTTACTCCTTGAGACTATATACCCACGTACTTTAGGTGCTATTAAACTCTGGAGTCATGGGCGCCTGGGTGGCTCAGTTGGTTAGGCGACTGCCTTCAGCTCAGGTCATGATCCCGGAGTCCCTGGATCGAGTCCCACATCGGGCTCCCTGCTCAGCAAGGAACCTGCTTCTCCCTCTGACCCTCCCCCCCTCATGTGCTCTCTCTCTCTCTCGTTCTCTCTGTCTCAAATAAAAAAAAAATATGGAAACTCTGGAGTCATATTTACAGTGAGTTGATTTATTCCCAAAGATAGACAATTGTGTAGTATGTTTGCATGCACATACACACATAAGCTTTACTTTTGACCCATATAGTGTAATCTTTTTATTACTACAAGGAGAAGGTTGGGGGCACACTGCTTGCCTGAAGTACTGCCAAGAATGGTAAAGTTGATAATTCCAGCAATGCAGAATATATCAAGATACAGCTCTCATATCTTGCCTTTAAAAAAACTAAGTTAGGTCTTCCTATTTTTAATTAAATGTCTAAAATGACGTGGTATTCATAACAGCTCCTTTTCATTGAAGGGCTAAACCATGCCTAAGAATCATCTACTGGTCTCATTTCAGGGTTTATTTCTGTATGTAGGGTTTTTTTGTCTTTTTATTATTCTTCTCTTTTTAATTGTTTCACTAGAACCCCTATTCAAAGGGTGAATATTGGATGACCCGTTAGAAGAAAGGGGTGGAGGGATACAGAAAGAGTGAATATTGGATGACCTATTAGAAGAAAGGAGTGGAGGGATAGAGTTAACACTTTGCTGCTAAGGAACAGTTTCCACATTGGTAACCACCTCAGGTAGATAAGAGGCCTACCAGTTCTGTCTGGGATTTCTCTGATGTGAAAGACAAAGAATGTGCAAAGAGACAGCAAAGGGAAGACTTCTTCCTCCCCCACCTCCACCCCAGGGAATCATGATCTTAACAAACTTCAGCTCTATAAAACCAGTTGCTCAGGCCAGAAACTTTAGCATCATATTTATTTTCTCCGTCTCCCCCCAATCCAGTAATCCTGTTTTGTTTTGTTTTCACTGGCTTTATATTCTGGAGTATATGGACCAGACTTGCCCTACTTTGTACCACAAAAAGGAAACAAGAATAGATGGTAATGTTTGCCATTTAAACCAATTAAGAATGTAGAAGACATTGGGCACCTGTGTGGCTCAGTTGGTTAAATGTCTGCCTTCGGCTCAGGTCATGATCTTGGAGTCTTGGGAATCAAGCCCTGAATCAGGCTCCCCGCTCAACGGGGAGTCTGCTTCTCCCTGTCCCTCTGCCTCTCCCCCTGCCTGTTCTCACTCTCTCTCTCAAATAAGTAAAGGATCCTTCCATTTAAAAAAAAATGTAGAAGACATTCAAAAAGTTATACAATCACAAATAGGTGATATATCAAAGTGAATAAGCACATGGACTCTGCAGCTAGACTACTCATTTCAAATCCTTGCTTTACCACTAGCTAGTTGTGTGACCTTGGGCAAACCTAAACCTACCTACCTATACCTACCTGTCACATAGTAAACCCTTTCTAAGCGTTAGGTCATGGTCCTTTTCCTGTTTTTGTCCAAGAATTAGAAGAATCTGTTCTTTGGCTAATAAATTTGAATCTATTAATTATCAATAGCTCTTTTATTTAGGTAGAGTATTTGAGGTAGTCACTTTAAAATTTAAGCAACTGAGTCATTCTTATTCTTTGCCACTTAAGTTTTTGTTCCACCAGTTGATCTCCAGATTAATTCTCTGGTTGTTAATTGATTACAACTTAAGTGATCTGGATGTTGAATGTCGTGTCCAATTGTAATGCATTTTCTTACATGTCTCTCTAATTTAGGAATGTATAAGCAAATAGTGCCTTAGCCCATATGCTTGGCAAAAAAAAAAAAAAAAAAATGATCTTTCGTTTGTTGGTAGTTAAGTGATTAGCTGGTTACCTTCAGCCTCTTGGAAATTTATTTTGTATAACTTAATTTTGTCAGCTAAGAAGGGGATGATCAACACCAGAAAAACTGGTTCATATACCCAAACGGACAGAAAACTTCTTTGGAAAAAAAAAATGATATCCCATACTTCATGCAAGAATCAGAATTGATTTCCCCTGGAACATATAGGTAGCTCCAGTTGGTTAAGCATGCAACTCTTGATTTGGGCTCCGCCCCGCATTGGGCTCCTTGATGTGCATGGAGCATGCTGAAGGTTTTCTTTCTCCCTCTCCCTCTGCCCCTCCCCCATCTCCCTCCCTCCCTCTTTTTTTTTCCCTCCTACCCTCCCTTTATAAAAACAAAAGAAAAAAATATCAATTTCCCCTTACAGCTATCCAGTTCTCCCAAAGTTGTAGAAATGAGCATGAAAAGAATGAAATTAAGTAAATCTTAGACATTGCTGTTGAGATGTAAAATAAAGCTTTTCACCAATATTACCAGAGGACTTGTTACTCTTGCATGACATCAGATACTCGTTTTCATTATTCTAGGTCCTTTGTCTTTGATTAGGCTTTGCTATCTCATTTTCAAAACTGTTATTTTTAAAGATTTATTTATGTATTTTAAGAGAGAGAAAGTGTTGGAGGGGAGGGGGAAAGGGAGAGAGAATCTCAAGCAGACTCCCTGCTGAGCGCAGAGCCATCACAGGGCTCAGGTCTCACAACCCCGAAGTCATGACCTGAGATGAAATCAAGAGTTGCGCACTTAACTATCTGAGCCACCTAAGGCGCCCCTCAAAACTATTTTTGATGTACATATCTTTTGTGACCAAATTTCCTTCAGGAAGACTCGTTTAGGCAATGACTTTATAAAAAACTGCCTTTCTACCCCTTAGAAAAGTTAATACACACCTTTTAACATTCTTTGACTCATTTCTCTTGAGCCCAAAGATGACTATACCTTGCTTTAACACATGTTCTACTACCAGAATTCCTGGAATCAATATGTATTTTCAGTTAATGTGGAGTATAGAATGTTTGCTGGTAATTGTTTTTCAAATATGTCACATATAGATAAATTGGATTTTGTCGCATTAAAAGGTTTTGTATTTCAGTGGACATCATTGAGAAATACAACCCATTTGAAAAGGATAAAATATTTGAAAATATCTAATAAGGGACTTTTATGTGGAAAATGCATAAAGAACTATTAAAACTCTATAGTAAAGACACAAATCTAATTTTTAAATGAGCAGATGATCTAAATAGACATTTCTCCAAAGAAGATATACCTATGGCCAAGCACATGGCAGGGTAACAGACATCATTAGCTATCAAGGGAAATGCACATTACAGCCACAATGAGATACCACTTTATACCCACTGAGATGGCTGTAATCAAAAAGACAGATAATAAATGTTGGCAAGGATAGAGAGAAATTGGAACTCTCCTACAATGCTAGCGGGAATGCAAAATTGTACAGCCACTTGGGAAAGTAGAGTTGCCATTTGACCCAGCAATTTGACTCATAGGTATATAGCCTAGAGAAATAAAAACATATGTCCACTCAAAAACTTGTACATGAATGTTCATGGCAGCATATTCATGATAACCAAAAGATGGGAAACAACCCTCAAGTGTCTATCATTTTTATATGAAATGTTCAGAATAGGGAAATCTGTAGAGACAATAAATTAATGATTATCCAGGGCTGGGTAGGGGTTGTAGGAATTAGGCCATAATAGTTAAACCATACAGGGTTTCTTTATGGGGTGATGAAAATGTTCTAAAATTGATTGTGGTGATAGTTACAGAATTCTGTGAATATACTAAACATTACTGAATTGTACACTTTAAATGGGCAAATAATATGGTATGTGAATTCTATCTCAATGAAACTGTTACAAAAGGTAAATGTCAGGAGGGCTTCCACTGAAGACAGTGGTGGTCATGTAGCTACTGTCTCTCAATTTTCCTTGGGAAAAATACAGAATGAGAAGAAAAAATCTATATAAAACTTGTAGATACAGCATAATTTGAGAGAATTTAAAACCTCAAAATAAATTTAAGTAAAAAGAAAAAATATAAAATCTAGCATATGAGCTCTCACATTCACTCCATCCTGCCTGCCACACAACATTTTATGGCAAGCAAAGGCCCCCCCCCCCCAAAAAAGGAGGGGCAAAATGGAGAGGGAAGCTAAGCTTGATCTAAACACTCAGCCAGAAAGACTAAGTACACACTAAAAATTCTAAAAGAAAAAGGATTCAAATTGGAGTAGGGAAAGAACATAAAGATACAGTTTGAGGCGGCAGCTTTCAAAATGTCTAGCTTCAGGGGAGGGAAGAAGGCACATAAGGAAGGGAGACTCCTTCTTTGGCAGTTGGGTGGTGAAGAAAGAGTAAAGCAAAAGCAGGAAATTCAGAATCCAGCAAGACAAAGGGAACCATAAAACTGCAGGATTCATAACCAACTTCTCCCCCAGAACAAAAGAGTTGGCTGAAATATCTGGAATTTGCAATATTGACAGAAGAGGGCACCATTGAAATAGGTATCTGTAAATCATCCCACTAAAATAGTATTCAGATGAAAATTCATAGCCGTAAGCAGATTTATCTGTAAAAATGAAAATAAGTGAATTCAGTTTCCAGCTCAAAACAGAATCTAGAAAAACAACAGCAGAGTAAACCTGAGGAGAGCACAGGAAGGAAATAACAAAGATAAAAGTAGAAATTAATGAGGTAGAGAATAGAAAAACAGTAGACCTAATTAATCTATATAATGAATTTCTTTTAAATTACCAAAATAGACATTACTAGCTAACTTGATCATGTAGAGGAATAAAGCAAAAATATGCAAAATAAGATAAGGGTGAAAATAACTAGTGAAAACAATTTTTTTTTATTTTAAAATTCATAAGAGACTACTTAGCAGATCTCACAGCAATTAATTTGAAAACCTAGATGAATAATTTCCTAGGGAAATACAGATTACCAAACTTGAGTGAGAAATTTTAAACAGACCAATTTCCACAGAAGAAATAATGTTATTAAGAAATTACCCCCACTAAAAAGCATCAGCTAAAAAGCCAGATGGTTTCATAGAGGATTTCTACTGAACCCCATTTTATTTCCACTGCTATATAAATTGTTCCAGAGCATTGAAAATTATAGAAAATGGGCACCTGGGTGGCTCAGTTGGTTAAGCAACTGCCTTCGGCTCAGGTCATGATCCTGGAGTCCCAGGATTGAGTCCTACATCAGGCTCCCTGCTCAGCAGGGAGTCTGCTTCTCCCTCTGACCCTCCTCCCTCTCATGCTCTCCTTCTCTCAGTCTCTCTCGCAAATAAATAAAAGCTTAAAAAAAAATTAAATAAAAAAAGAAAGAAAATTTCCTAATCCTTTTATGGAACAAATGTGGTGATACCTAACCTGATGAGAACAGTACGAAATAAAAAGAAAAGCACTACAATATCCCTTATGAATATCGATACAAAAATACTAAATAATATCATTGTTATTATTAAGTAATATGATATGATCATATGAGATTTATTCATTCCAAGAATTCAGGGATGGTTCAGTATTAGGATATCTATTAATATGATACTCCATATTAATAGATTTGGTAAGAAAAATCATCTCCATAGATACTGAAAGAGCTTCAAAAAAAAAAATTGACCCATTCATGATAAAAATAAAACACACACACATATCACCTCAAGGAAATAGAAATTGCAGGATACTTTTTTAAATTAAAAAAATCCTTAGTCCTAAAGCCAGAAAGCTTATAAGATGGGAAATACTAGTGGTATTTCCACATTATATGAAAACAAGGTGAGTGCTCGCTATCTCTACTAATATTCAACATTGTAATGCAAGTATTAAGAAATATAATTAGGTAAGAAATTAATCAGAGGCATGAGAACGGGTAAAGAAGTAAAATTATCTCTATTTGCATATTTCATGGTAGTATAGCTAGAAAACATTAGAGGATCACTGGTAAGACTAAATCAAACAAAAGAATTCAGTAAGGTAGCAGTATATAAAATTAACTTGGCCTCATATACACAATTACCAATTAATACTCGTAATGGTGGTGAAAACCCCAATTACAATAGCAACAAAGAAGGTTAAATACTTAGGAATAAACTTAAAAAGAATTGTGCAAAACCTATATGAGAATAATTTCCTAACATTTTTGAAGGTCAGTGGTAGACTTGAATAGGACAACTGCATTATAATTTCTAAATTTAATGCAATCTCAGGGATAGTACCGAGAAACTTTTTATTAATAAAGATAGACTCATTGATATTCAGTTATATGGAAAAACAAACATACAGTAATAGCCAAGAAGAGACCAAAAAAGGAAAAACTGCCAGGAGGAACTTCCCCTACCAGACATTAAAACATCTACTATACAACTTCTACAATTAAAAAAGTGTCCTACTGCCACAGGAATAAAATAGAGCAATGGAATAGAAAGCCCAGAAACAAACCAAGGTACAAGTGGAAATAATAAAGGTGGCATTTCAATTCACTCAGGTAGAGAAGGCCTTTTTAATAAGTGGTATCAGGATATCTGGGTAACCATTTGGAAAGAGATAAAATTAGATCCGCATTTTGCACAAGAATAGACTTAATGTGAAAGTTTGTAAAGAGATATTCATAGCATTATTCATAATATCCAAAAAGTGGAAACAACACAAATGTCTATCACTCAAAAAATGGATAGACAAAATGTGATATAGTCATACAATGAAATATTATATGGCAATAGCAAGTGGTATTGTATGTACTGTAGTATATTGTATATACTACAACATGGAAGAAACTTGAAAACGTGCTGAGTGAAAGAAGGTAGTCAGAAAAGGCCACAGATTTTATTAATTATTTACATGAAATGTCCATAACAGGCAAATGATAGCAACAGGTGAGTCGTTGCTAGGGGTTGAGGGAATTTGGGGTAAAGGGGAATGACTGCTAAAAGGTACAGTGTTTCTCTTTGAGGTGATGAAAATGTTCTAAATTTGGTCAAAGTATTGGTGGTTGAACAACTCTGAATATACTGAAAACCATTGAATTAGGTACTTTAAATGGGCAAATTGTATGGCATATGAATTACATATTAATAAAACTCTTACCAAATAATAATAATAAGCTTCAGATGGATAAAATTTTCAAAAGAGAGACAGAGATCATACAAGTACTAGAAGAAATTGGATTTTCTTGTTTAACCATGGTGTATGGAAAGATTTTCCTGCTATGACTCAAAAGTCCAGAAGAAGTAAAAGATTGATAAAGTGGACTTCATAAAAATAAGAACATTTTGCATGGCAAAAACCACTATGAGGAAAGTTGAAAGACAGCTGACAAACTAGGAAAAAATATTGTCAACATATACCACAGACAAAAGTTTAGTAAAGAACTCTTTTTTTTTTTTTAAGATTTATTTATTTATTTGAGAGAGTGCATGGGTGCATACGGGATTGACGAGTGGGGGTGAGAGCGGGAAGAGGGAGAGAGAGTCCCAAGCAGGCTGAGCACAGAGCCTGATGTGGGGCTCCATCTCATGACCCTGAGATCACAACCTGAGTGGAAACCAGAGTCTGGCACAACTGACTGCGCCACCCAGGTTCCCCATGAACTCTTAATAATTAAAGAACAAAAAATATATAGAGAGAGACAAAGGACCGAAGACATGATGGAAAAATGGGGGAAAGACATAAACAGACAACTCACAATGTAAATATGACCCTTAAATTTTTTGGGGGGGGGGCACCTGGGTGGCTCAGTCGTTAAGCGTCTGCCTTCGGCTCAGGTCACTATTCCAGGGTCCTGGGATCGAGTCCCACATCGGGCTCCCTGCTCGGCAAGAAGCCTGCTTCTCCCTCTCCCATTCCCCCTGCTTGTGTTCCTGCTCTCGCTATCTCTCTCTCTGTCAAATAAATAAATAAAATCTTTAGGAAAAAAAAAAATTTTTTTTTTTTAAGTTTAATCTCACTTAAAACTAGAGAAATACAAATTAAACAGCATTGAAATAACATTTCTTACTGGTCAGATTGATGAAAATTAAGAATGACAGCACATTCTCTTGTGAGATTATTGGCAAGTAGGCATCCTTATTACACACTGCTGGTGGAAAATGCAAACTGGCATAGCCCTTCTGGAGGGCAGTTGGCAATCCCTAATAAATACACATGCATATTTTTTTTTAAGGTTTTGTTTATTTGAGAGGGAGAGAATGAGAGAGCTCAAGCAGGGAGAGCAGGAGAGGGAAAAGGAGAAGCAGACTCCCCACTGAGCAAGGAGCCCAGCGTGGAGCTCGATCCCAGGACCCTGAGATCATGACCTGAGCTGAAGGCAGACGCCTAACCGACTGAGCCACCCAGGTGCCCCAATACACATGCACTTTTTAAAAAATTTATTTAATCTCTACACCCAATGTGGGGCTCGAATTCACAACTCCCAAGATCAAGAGTCGCGTGCTCCTCCGACTGAGCCAGCTGGGCTCCCCCTTACACATGCACTTTTGACACAACAGTCCCACTTGTAGGAATCTTCTGTAAAGATAACCCTTCCATATGCACAAGTTTGTTCATTTTAGGAGTGTTTGTAGTTGCAAAATATTGAAATGCCAATTCAGGAGAATGGCTGAATCAATTATGGTAAAGCCACACAGTAGAGTACTATGTTGCTGTAAGAAAGAAAGGATTATCTCTGAACTGTTATGGTGCAATTAAGTGAAAAGAATAAAGTATAAAAGTGTATACTGTCCTACTCTTTGTGTAAGTAGTGCGATGTATACACATGTATCTGCTTATTTGTGCAAAAAATACAGGAATGATAAACCAAAAACTAATGAAATTGGTTTCCTATAGGAAATGAGTGGGAATGTGGTAGAAAGGTTGGGGATAGTGGGAATGAGATACTTGGGATGAGGAGGAAGTAACATGTCTCAACTATACTTTTCTTTATAATTCTGACTCTTAGAACTCTGGTGATATTTCACATGCCCTCCAGAAATAAATAAAAATCAACCCAGTGTGTGTGTTTGGGCAGGCAGAGGGGTGGGGGTGAGGATTCCAAAATGGAATACAAATCCTAGCCAGTGAACCTAACTATATTACAAATAAATAACGTAAGTACAGTGACTTGAGTGGGGAAGAAAAGAACTAACCTTGGGAAACAGTACTTTATGTACTCTGAAGACAAAAAGAACAAATATTGTACTAAATGTGTTCTTCCAGAGGTATTGGTTGGGAGTTCTGAAACTATCTTTTTTGTATACTGAGTTTGAACAACTAAGTGAATATATCATAGATAACAAAAGTACGATTTCTCACTGTTGGATAAAGCACTTAAAGATAGTGAAAGGAATAGTCTAGAATGAACAGTGTTTTCTTTCCCTGGAGTTGGACATATCATTAAATCATGAACCCATGATTGAATGCATATGCAAATGCAGAAATACAAAAGTAAATATAGATGTATGAATGTTTATGTCCCAGCTCTCTCTTGTGAGGGACAAAGAGCACTGAGACCCTAGTCAGAATGAGCACATGAGTGCCCAGATCCTCTGTAAATACCATTTCCTGGAAAAAGGAAACATGGATCCTTGGAGAAGTGGTTCTGTCTGAGTCTGGGACCCAGAAAATATGAATGAGCCTGGAATGTCATGTAGTACCAGAAAGTAATTTTTAAAATGAGGGTATTAGATTATAATATATATTCAAATATTCATACATATAAAACAAAATTAAAGGGGGAGAAGGGATAGTGCTTTCTTACAATGGAATTCCGATAACTATATACTTCCAATAAGTATAGAAGAGAAGAAGGGAATGAAAATCATCCTTAGGCAAACAGCATTGTAATAATTATTGCATGCAAGAAGTATCAGTGGGTGCTAAAATTGGCAAAATTATGAGGAACAAGATGTTTTCAAAGTTACCGAATGCCTCCCGACAAGATACTTATTAATTACAAAGGGGAAAAAAGCAACTGTATAGGAGAAACATGGCAGACACCACCTTAAGTAATCAAAGTAAAAATCACCAGTTATAAGACAACATGGCATATAAGACAACATGGCAACATCATGTATACCCGGATATGGTGCACTAAGAAGGGTATAATTTCACTTCTGTGTTATTCTTGCCAAAAATGCATTATCTTAGTTTAATCTAACTTTTTTTTTATTCTTATGTTAATCCCCATACATTACATCATTAGTTTTAGATGAAGTGTTCCATGATTCATTGTTTGTGCATAACACCCAGTGCTCCATGCAGAACGTGCCCTCCTCAATACCCACCACCAGACTAACCCATCCCCCCACCCCCCTCCCCTCTAGAACCCTGTTTGTTTTTCAGAGTCCATCGTCTCTCATGGTTCGTCTACCCCTCCGATTTCCCCTGCTTCATTCTTCCCCTCCCGCTACCTTCTTCTTCTTTTTTTTTTTTCTTAACATATATTGCATTGTTTCAGAGGTACAGATCTGAGATTCAACAGTCTTGCACAATTCACAGCGCTTACCAGAGCACATACCTTCCCCAGTGTCTATCACCCAGTCACCCCATCCCTTCCACCCCACCCCCCACTCCAACAACACTCAGTTTGTTTCCTGCGATTAAGAATTCCTCATATCAGTGAACTTCTAATGAGAAAATAAGGCAAACCTAAATTGACCTTCTATAAAATAACTGACCATTGTGTTTCAAAGGTGTAAAGGTCATGAAAGACAAAATCTGAGGAACTGTCACAGATTGAAGGGAGGGAGGGTAAGCAGACATGACAACTAAATGCAACGTGAGATCCTGGATTGGATCCTAGCTCAGGAAAAGGTATTAAAAAGCTCTTATTGGGGTGCCTAGGGTGGCTCAGTCGGTTAAGCATCTGCCTTCAGCTCAGGTCATGATCCCAGCGTCCTGGGATCGAGCCCCGCGTCGGGCTCTGTGCTCGGTGGGGAGCCTGCTTCTCCCTGTCCCACTGCCTGCCTGTCTGCCTGCTTGTGCTCTTTCTCTCCCTCTGTCAAATAAATAAAATCTTTAAAAAAAAAAAAATTAAAAGCTCTTATTGATTGAGAAACTGGAGAATTCATTTGCTTCAAGAATTTAACTAGGGTCAGATTAGTTTATAGTATTCTATCGTTAATTTTCTGACTTCAGTAATTGTACTATCATTATGTAACACGTTATCATTAGGAGAAGTTGATTGAAGTATATACAGGTACTCTGCTACTTTTACAACTCTTCCCCAATTCTAAAAGTATTTCCAAATAGAACGTTTTTAAAAAACAGATAAGGGCTTGAGATACAGGTACCTTCTACTACCTGAACTCTTGTTACCTGAACTCAGAAACCAGATAAATTTTGACAAAACAGTAACCTTTGCTGTCAGAACTCTCACTATTTGAAATAAGGGTGAATAGATTCACCAAATACATGTATGTATTATTGATATTTATGTTGCAGTATTATTGAAACTTGGTCTAGTATTTATTTTTATTCCCCAGGGGTCAACCTTCAGGTCCTTGCTTATTCTCTCTCTCTTTCTCAGAGAGCTCATCCATTTATTTGGCATCAGCTGTCACCCTTTCATTGAAAAATCTGTTCATGTCACCAACCTGATCGTCTTCACTGTCTCCCTAATTAGTCGCAATAAAAGTTCTAGCTCTTAAACTTCACTCACGAGTCCTTGGCTGTTTTGCTCCGACTTACATCTTCACCCTCATTTTTAAAACTCTTACCCTTCCTTGAGTTTGAAGCTCATGCTTTGCTGAGCTAACTCTCAGTTCACCAAATTTACTCCTACTATGCCTTTTGGTTCCTGCTCATACTGTTTCTTTTCCCCCAAATCGTTCACTGGCCCCTTAGATGCTTCCATAGCGTCATTTAGTTCCCCTGTTGTAGCACGCACCATGCTATTATAATAATGTTTGTATCTCTCACCAGACTATCTGTGGTATAAAGAATACATTGGAAAGGGACATGGCTATTTTAAAGCTAGAGAGACCAGTTCCCCTGCTTGGGGAAATCAAGCAGGAAGGCAATAATGGTAATGCGATGGAATCCCAACATTTATTTTTATTTATTTATTTATTTATTTATTTATTAATCCAAACATTTAGAAAGTAGATTGCAAGACCCTTGAGGGCAGGGTTGTCCTGTTTGCCATTAGATCCATAGCTGGGAGACGCTCATGAATCCTGCCTTAAAGTCATAAATCCAGTTCCTGCCTGTGGAACATTTCACTTTACCTTTACCTGTCTCGATGCCTTACTTCTGTAATTAACTGTGAAAGTCTGTGAAATATTGATTCAGTTCATCTGACTAACTGGGGAATATCTTACTACTCTAGAATCTTCTCTGTGTGCCATGTTGAGTTGAAGAGGATGATTGGGCTTGTTTATTTGCTCCCTTGCTAATTTGTTTACTTGATTTTGGTGGGGATGAGCTTGGGTAGATAAGAAATTAGTGATTCTGGGACACCTGGGTGGCTCAGTGGCTTAAGCGTCTGCCTTCAGCCCAGGTCATAATCCCAGGGTTCTGGGATCAAGTCCCACATCGGGCTCCTTGCTCATTGGGGAACTTGCTTCCCCCTCTGCCTGCCCCTCCCCCTGATTGTGCTGAGTCTCTCTCTCTCTGACAAATAAATAAAATCTTAAAAAAGAAATTAGTGATTCTGCCCCATGTCAGTTTTCCATGCCAAATGTCCTACTTATTATAGTAGCATCAACATTCTTTCCCTTACCCAGTTTTTAGTGTTTGGTGGATCGTTGACCTAACCTTCCCTGTCATTTCATCAGTCGTCCATAACTTGCCAAGTTTTGCCTTGAAGTGTCTCCACTGCCTTCATTTTCTTTCCTAAGTAGCACTCCATCTGCAACCATAGTCATCTTATATCTAGATTATTATAAGAACCTCCCAGGTTACATTATTACTTTCTTTGCCTCATTATCCTCAACTTAGATTCACAGTTTTGTTTTTTTTTTTTTTAAAGATTTATTTATTCACTTGAGAGAGCGAGAATGAGAGAGAGTACATGAGAGGGGGGAGGGTCAGAGGGAGAAGCAGGCTCCTCGCCGAGCAGGGAGCCCGATGCAGGACTCGATCCCAGGACTCCAGGATCACGACCTGGACCGAAGGCAGTCGCTTAGCCAACTGAGCCACCCAGGCGCCCCAGATTCACAGTTATTTTGACTTTAAGCTTTGACCCTGAATTATCTCAGTGAATTTAATTTTTTGACAGAATGGTAGTAAATGAGATAATAGATGAGGGCTTTGTAATATATATCCCTTAGCTCTTGCTTTATTCTTCTTTAAAATCTTTCCATTTTAAACTCTAATGTTTGATTTTTAAGGTCTTTCATAATTGAGCCAATATTTGTTTAGCCTTAATTTCTACAGAGGAAGGGAATCGTGTACTAATCAAGAGTAAAGGCTGTAGAATTTAAATCCAGCCTCCCGTCTTGGGTCTGACACTACACAAGACAAATCACTTAATCTGGTTGTACCATTGACTTTTCAACTTTAAAATAGGGATAATAATGTCTCCTTTAGGGTTATTGTCATGAGGTCTAATTAACATTTACAAACTGCTTGCTACCTAGCATATTACATTTGCCACATTTTTCTGACATTGGTAACAAATAAAAGTGTATTGACATTAATCGTAGGTGATCATTACTGAAGCACTCAAAACATGTTGTATATTTTTGTAATATAACTGCACGTATGTATTAATTGGACAGGAAACACTTAAGACATGAAGTAGTTTCACTTTGGGGGAGGTAATATCAGGTTCAGCATATGTTAAAAATGCTGAACATAGCATCTAAATGTAAGTAATAAGACAACTGGAGACTCGTTAGGACAGGACACAGGAAAAGCAATCAAGGAGTGAACTTCATTGTTCACAAGATGAAAGGAATCCATCCCATGAGGGACATAATCCCTTCATGTGTATACTATCCACCTTTGCAATTTATTAAATGCACTGATTGCAAACAAGCCAACAGTTAGGCCAGATTAATTTGGGGCCATTTGTAAGTAGTGTGTCATAAAAACTTGTTAAAGAATCTGATTAGCAAGGCACTTGTGTGGCTCAGTCGTTTAAGCATCCGACTCGTGGTTTTGGCTCAGGTCGTGATTTTGGGATCCTGGGATGGAGCCCTGAGTTGGGCTTTGCAGGGAATCTGCTTGGGGGCTCTTTCTCTGCCTCTGCCCCTCTCCCCACTCACACGCGCTCTCTCACTCTCTCTCAAATAAATCTTTAAAAAATCTGATTAGCTAGTTTATACTACCATCCAGTTTACAGTAAGACAGGCAGTCATCATGTCACTTCACTTCTAAGCTTTAGTTGCCAAACTATAAAATAAGGTGGGGACTAGGTAAGAGTGTTCTTGAGGTTCATTGCAAATGTATAAAATTCTATTAGTTATTTCATAAATCAACAAAAGCATTTTACTAAAGGTGTATAATATAAATAGAAGTGTCTTGACCAAGCCAAGATTCAAGATTTTCGTACTTTTGTTGTTTATTGACAGTTATTGGAAATAAGTGTTTCTATTGAGGGGGCTAATCTGGCTGAAAAATAAAAATAGACACAGGAAATGAATTTCTTCTTTTTATGTTGCTGTGATTTCATTTTCAGTAAAAGTAGCAGAATCTTAAGGAAATGAGGAAATTGTCAGGGTTCAAATGTATCTCTAACACAGAATACCACATGGAGAGACTAGCTTACTCAGTAGCACAAGGAGTGTGTTAGGGGGTGGAGGGAGGTGTAGAAACCCACATTCTTTGGCATGGAGTAGTGGAAAGAACCCTACCTTAGCAGGATAATGTCTTCTGCATCTTATTTTTTAATACTTTAAAGTGAAGTATTTTTTACCAAATTACAGAGTTTTTGAAAGGAAAATATATTTGCTAATAGAGTACTGCCTTATGACAGTCTCCCTGCCCCCCTTTTATAACATTATAAAAAAATAATAATCCTAATAAAAGTACACCACAGTTTAAAAGATATGTCAAATTCCATACATAAAAAAAGCTACAATAGATTAAGACTTTACCTCAAAAAGAAAAAAGGAAGGAAGACTGCTAGAACAGGTTATACAGAAAAGTTTAAAGATAGTAGTATAATGAGCATCCAAATACCTTCTGGTTTGACCAGTTCTTAATATTTTGCCATATTTGCTTGTTCTGTCTCTTTGGCTAATGTATTTTTATCATACCCCCAAATTTTAATATTGATAAAAATTTCATCTCATATAGTAACCATACGATTGACACCTCCCCCCAGTTGTTTGTAAATATCCTTCATAGTTTTTTTAAGAATCCAGAATCCAGTCAAACATAACACTTCATATTTGTTGTCATATCTCTCTAGTCTTTCATAATTTTGCTTATTTTTTTCATAATATTGATATATGAAGAGTTCAAGCTAGCTGTCTTATAGAATGGTCCACAGTATAAATTTGTCTGATTGTTTCTTCACGACTAGATTCAGCTGAAATATTTTCAGAGGAATATCACATAGGTTGTTATTTTTGTCCCCTACTGCATTACATCAGGAAGCCTGTGATGTTAAATTTGGTCACTTGGTTAAGGTAGAGTCTGCAGCTTGTAAACATATCTTTTACTCTTTGTAATTAAAAGTTAACCATAAATTGGAGAGTATCTTGTGCAGTAACTGTCTTTCACCCAGTAGGTTGTGTCATATATTCCTGATCCTTGCCAGAATCTGTTTTTACATTACTAGTTGCAAAATACTGATTTTCTACTTGTAAGAAAATGTTAACTTTTTAAAAAATTAGTTCCCGTAAGATGTCCCTTGCTTATGGTAATCATTTACTCTTTTTATTTACAATGTCTTGGGAAATATGTGAGAGAACTAGATTCAGATGTTGTTTTCACCTTTAAAGATCAGGTACTTAAAAAAAGTCAAGTGAGAGCTAAGGCACCAAAAAGTTAAGAAAGTTTATCAGGAATGTCAGTAATTAGATTTAGACAATTAAATTTCTGTTATTAGTCCCATAGTTGCCCTAGTTCCTATAATTCGGTTGGGAATTAGGTTTTTACCTTATAATTACAGTTAAACAATATGTTATTAGAGTCAGTGTGCTTCAGTTTTTGCAGAGGACATTACTGAGCATTCTAAGAAGTATAGTATGAAACTTGAGATGCAAGCAAAAAATGAAATTCTTTAATTCATCTTTCTTTTACTGAGGATTTATTCGCGAAAGTTTTCCTTTGTTACCTGGCCTTGTTGGCATGTTTTAAGCACATTTCTAAGGCATCATAAGAAACCTTTCTAAATCTGTTGCACTATTTATTTGTGTGGAACACTTAATAGGGTGCAGACAAGGTGACTTAGTAATTAATGATAATAGTATCCATTAATGGTTATTAATGGTATAGTATCCAAAAGGAATATTGAAGGTTCTGTGTCTTATTGGCTAGTTGTAGATGTTCCTAAATGAAAGGTTCATTATCGGGGTGCCTGGGTGGCTCAGTCGTTAAGTGTCTGCCTTCGGTTCAGGTCATGATCCTGGAGTCCTGGGATCGAGCCCCGCGTCAGGCTCCCTGCTCCGCGGGAAGCCTGCTTCTCCCTCTCCCACTCCCCCTGCTTGTGTTCCCTCTCTCACTGTGTCTCTCTCTGTCAAATAAATAAATAAAATCTTTAAACAAAAAAAAAAAGGTTCATTATCCATGGAATTCACTATTAACATCTAAGTCCTTTCCCTTCAGAATCTACTTGACAGTAATGTAACTACATTTTAAAATGTTTTTAGTTATGATTTTTCACTAATTCAGAATTCCTTGAATTTATAAGGCCTAAAAATTTCCAAAGCTCAAAGAGAAATAGAATCATGTGGAACATTATCATCCACGTATACAAGTGGATTTATCCTGACCTTTCTGACTAGTAGAAATACTCATTTTAATTTTTGCCACAATGAAAGTGAGTTCCTTCATTATTCTGCGTTTTAGTTTGTCCCATCTGTTTCATGGCAAAAGACTTTATTATGGTTTTTAGAAAAGTTGCCTTGAATTTGTTTCTCGTAAGTAACAGATTCTGAGAAAAAATCATTTGTACCCTTTGATAAAAGCAGTAACCATTTATGGAAAAGTCAAGAACTTGGATATTTGTTTTGGGATTCTCATGCTTGATTTTTCCCTCTTAACACATACCTAGATACCAAAAAGTACAGGGCATGGTAAGGATTGTACACTGGGGAGGTAGGTACTTTGAGGAACTTTAAGTAAATTAATGTGAAACCTCTCAGTCAAGAATCACTGATAGTAGCTGCTGTTACCACCTTTGTTGTTTGTATAGTCAGGGAAGGTTTTGTGGATTTAAATCTATTATTAAGTCTATTTATAGGACTGAAATAGAGCGTATTTTTGAGAAAGGAATAACATTTCCAAGTTAAAAAGTCAGTGTCTTTTATTTTGCTGTTTGCTAGCTGGTATATAGTGCACTGCTGATCTGTTAGAGCGTATCAACTCTTTAAGACTTAACCTTTTAGTGGCAGAGAAAAGTAGTATGTCTGGTTGGTGGGATACTTTTTTCTTCCAATGTATAAGTAATGTATAAGCCTTGTCTGATTAGGATACGTACAAGATTCCTGTATGCTTACAGAAAGTATGATCTTTGTTTCACAGAATGGGAAACAGACATGTGCTTTACCCAGCTATCACAGAAATCAATGCTGAGAATTTAAAAAACACATTTGTCTGCTTATTTGATGTTTTACCCAACAGACACGATTGGTTGTCTGTTTTCTTCATTTTATTTTGTGTGTCTGCTCCTAGATATTGAATGTTTAATAAGTTGTTTTGGGTTTTTTTTTTTTTATTTCGGTTAATTCCTTTTCTTGTAAGTCCACCACTTGAGCTCATCTAGACAACAAGCATCTGACACAAGGCAGAATTGTCCTCTGATCTCAGTTCTGTTGCTGTCTCCATCTGTTGGTGTGAAGAAGTAATGCTCTTGCCAGAATAAGCGAGCTCATTTTAATTTTAGCAAAAACAAATTAACAAATAAGGAATTATGCTCTTAATTGCATTTTCTTCCTTTGTGACAGTTAAGTCAGTTTGAAGATGCAAAACTATGATGGGATGTCAGCTTCCGTAGTCAGATTGTCTTTATTTTTTTATAGACTTTTTTGCTAATGATACTAAAAGTGTCAGAGAGTTATTAAAAAGCTGATATATTAACCATGCCTAGATTCTATACATTTTGTTTTAGGGAATTCAGAGAAAGATAATTATCTCAACTTTTTTCACCAGTGTGAGGTCAGGAATCAGTGTGCAAAATTTAAGAGTGAGAAATCTCAAAAATCCTGACAGCCTTTGCACATTCACAGTTTCATGGGCTTTTGCATCATTGCTTCTGAATTGCTAATGAAGAGCTCAATATAGCTTCTGATGCATTTCAGATATTCTGGTGGTGACTGGCTAGAGTGTTACTGACATCACAACATACAGCTGTTGACTTTCTATTGTCTCTGAGTCCTCGGCAAGTGCTTTAGACTGCTCTAAAGCAGCGCTCTCCCGATGCCTAATCAGCTAGCTGTGTGTGCAGGAGCTCTGTAGAGGAGCAATGCAGAGCACCAGTTTACAGATACTATGGGAAGTATATCTTCATTCACTCTGTATGATGAAGCAAACACCAATACAATGAAGGTATGTATGTGACTCTTCGTTTATTTGCTAAATGTGTACAAAAGGTAATCAAATATATGAAGAGTTATTCTTCATGTCACTTAGTACCATAATTTTGCTAGGGGCATGTGTGGTAAAATCCTTGTCCAAAATGAGAGTATGTTTTAAAAATGGTTTTTGCTTATTTTTGCAAAGATAGATTTGTTTCGGTTGATAGAATGAGTAGTAGGAGTCATTTACTTTTTTTTTTTTTTTTAAAGATTTTATTTATTTATTTGAGAGAGAGAGAATGAAAGACAGAGAGCATGAGAGGGAGGAGGGTCAGAGGGAGAAGCAGACTCCCCGCCGAGCAGGGAGCCCGATGCGGGACTCGATCCCGGGACTCCAGGATCATGACCTGAGCCGAAGGCAGTCGCTTAACCAACTGAGCCACCCAGGCACCCGGAGTCATTTACTTCTTAGCCGAGGACAAGTTTCTCCTCCCCTACACCCAAATTTGTGGTAACTCTTTGTACTGTATTGATTGAACAGTTTATCTGTATGCTTCTTATTATTTGTGTATAGCAGAACAAATTGTCAGTTGGCGAAATGATTTCTTTCAGGTTCATCTCAAATAGACATGCTGTATGGCTTGTTGAATCTTAAAAATTTCATTGTGGAACAAGTGCAGTATAGATGAGAGTCTTCTTTTGAAAATTAGGAAACTAAGAACCTTAACTTTCAAAGATGATGTTAATTTTTTGTACCCTTTTTAGGGGGAAGAGGTAGAATAATTTTTAAAGTGCTTATAACAGCAATACCTAGATCTGTCATTGCTGTGATTAGCATAATCATACCACATTGCAAAGGAGCTAATGCTAATAAAACTCTGTAATTTTAAAGAACTATCTTATTTCTAATCATACTGTCTAAAAATTTTGACATTTACCTTGATATTTTATAATTCTTCAAAACGGGAATCTCACCATATAGGTGAGGTATACTGAGATGACTAAAATATGTCCATTAGTGTGTAACTGTCTCGTTTGAAAGGTTTTTGAGAGTTTTGCTTCCTTTTCACCTAGAGTTAGCCGAAATTTTACCAGTATATGGAATTGCTGTGCTATTTTCAACGCCCCCCCCATATGAAAGTTATTTTGATCTTGAGAAATAACTCCTCTCTTTTAGAGGAAACAGGAGGAAAATCACTAAATTGCCTGTTATCAATGCTGAATATCATTACTTCTCTTTCTTTTGTTTCTTTCTCCTTCCCAGTTGTGTAAGTAATTAGGATCATGAAAATATTAATAGCTAGTAATAAAATTAGGGTCTTTTATCAGATACATTATTTCAGCCTAATGCCAGGAGAATTTCATCATTTCTCTTTTAAGCTTCAGGGTTTCTTTGAAGTTTTATGTTGAGAAGTAGAAAAGAAAAAAATTAAATAGCACATTCTCTGAATTCTTGCCTACAACTGCTTTCATCCATCTTTTGTCATATTCTACTTTTTTAAATACCTTTCCTCTTTTTTATTCTTTTTTTTTTCCTTTAGGTTTCTGGTTGCATCTCTCTCTGCCTTCACCTGCCCCACCTGTGTGTGTGTGTGTGTGTGTGTGTGTGTGTGTGTGTGTGTGTGTGAGGGAGAGAGAGAGAGACTTTCTGAGTGTCTCTTCCTGTCACTCCTCTCTCCCTCTTTCCTTCCCCCAGCCCGTTGGTCTTTCCCACTTTGTCTCAGTCTCTCTCCCTTTCTGTCCATCTGTCTGGTGTCTCAAGGTCTCTCTTCCTGTCTTTCTTTCTTTTCTGCTCATCTGATTCTCCCTCTTCTTGGTATCTCCCTCTCTGTTTTTGCCTCTCTGTCCCTGTCTAGCCATCTCTGTATCTCCCTCTCTGTCTTTCTGTCTATCCCTTTTCTCCCTTTCTGTTGGTCTCTGTCTGTCTCTCCCTCTGCCTTTGTCTCTGGGTTCTCAGTGTGCCCCTTCCTCCATCTTTCTGTCTGTCCTCTCCCCTACCCCTTCCTTCTTCCTCACTTACCATCTTCTTACTCTTCTGTGCCTCACCTTCTCCCTACCTCTCTGACCCTCTTTCTGTCTTTCCCATTCTCCCTGACTGCCCTTCTCTTTCTGTGTCCCTTCCTCCCTTTCTTGGCATTTTGCTCACTTTTCACCCTACCCTCAGGTCTTTCTGTCTTTCCTGACCAAGCTTTACTCACACACTTACACTCTCCAATTTTCATTGTCATACAGTTTTTCATTTTTCATTGGAACCAGATCTGCACTTGACTTTATTTTTTTTTTTTGGTTAATTAATAGCAGTTACTAGTTGCATTTTAATTTATGTTAATTAAACCCTGTGCTTTCTAAAAGATATTAAGGGGTAAATAATTAAATATATTTTAAATAAACAGATTTTACCCTTTGCTCAGTTTCTTTATTTTTAGAAACTTATATTTCAGGCCTTATAAGTAGATTGAAATGACTACATATTGAAATTATCATTTAAAATGTTTTGCCTTCCAAAGAGACATGTTTACACTGTTAAAGGGAATTCTTTTTCTCTTAAATAATTTTTGTATTTTTCAAGATTTTTAACTTATCAAGATAATTAAGACAATATCCCACCTCATAATTGTGTTCCAAGTTATGGTAAACTTGTATTATTTTTAATACCTATATGGCTTTTTTTTTATACCATCCTGTATTTTCCAAATGTGTTACATTGGACATATGTTGGGATTTTTTTTCTTTCATTTTTAACTTTTTACTTTGAAATAATTATAGATTTACCGGAAACAGCAAAAATAGTACACAGAGGTCCCATGTGTGTTTTTAAAGATTTTTAAGATTTTTTTAATGCTTTCCTCAAGATTTTGTATCTAGTGTCTCAGTTTTTAAAAATATTCTGAAGAACAAAAATTCACTTAGCATTTACCTGTTTACATAATCACAAACCTAGCAACTGTCATTATACTGTGTTTGCTTTGTTTTGTGAAGCAGATTGAGACAGCAATTTGATGAAGGCAATAGTATTTCTTAAATAGCATTGTGGTTTCGTGATAACTAGCATAGAACTATCTGGGAAGAAAAATTCACAGTTAACAAGTTATGTATGTTTAAAAAGCAAAGAAAGCTATGTAAGATGAAAATCTTCTCAGCAGAGTTAAATGTCATTTTCACATATATCTCTCCTCTGAAATTATGTAGCACTTGTCATTTCTACCTTCTTTTGTTTCCTGCCCTGCTTGTTATAGTTTGCTTCTCTGCTGTTCAATCAGACTCCTGGTCCTGTGGGGTGGGAGTGAAATAGGACCGAAAAGTCATTGTCTCTGTAAACTTTCTCATCACACCTCTCTGGCTGACCAACCCTGATTCTGATTGATACACGTTATCTTTAATAAAGTTAATACAGTGATTTTTATTTTTTCAGACTAAGATCCTCTAAGCCATAGAGTTCCACAGATGTGCTTTAGTAACTAGAGGGAAGCCTGAAGCCCAGTTAATGTCTCTTGACCCAGCCCCACCTTCTCATTTGACGAGAGCAAGGTTGGGGGGAGGGGGGAATGAAGGGAGGGGAAATGTGCCTATGTGTGTGAATGCACATATATATATATTCTATATTTTATACACAACATGCATATAAGAATATTACATGTAAAATATAAAATAAGAATTGCTAACTCTAGGATTCATGTATATGCTTCTGGAGAACCAAGAAACCCCGAAAGCCACATGCTAAAATGTCTCTGAACATACACAAGTATGAGTGCTGCGTTTCTACAGAAAAGATCCTTGGATTTAATAAGACTCTCAAGAGGATCCTTTCATGGTCTAAAAATAATTAAGAATTACTGCTTTATGGTGTCTATAAATCATTACTCAATCTATGTGGATTTAACATTTTCTCTCTTTCCCTTTATTTTCAAATGCTTAGAAGGGTATATGATTTCCTCCAACAGGAGGCACTTCCACAAAAATCATATGTAGTTTTTTTCAAGTAGTTTGAACATACACAATGACTGATTACCAAACACATCTGATGTCAAACTACAATACGGGATCACCAGAGAGATACAGCAGAATGTTTTGTTACCTCAGTACTTTCAAAGTACTTTTAAACCACAACTTCTTTTAATAGCTTGAAAAGGAATGCCAAAATCATTGAGGACTGCATGCCCCCATTGAGCTCCAATGAAAGAGTTGTAAAGAAAGCAAGAAATTTATTACATATTAATAACTACTAAAACAATTTGATGTGAACATGGCTAGGAAATAATGAACGAAAGTCATTAAAAAATCAGATCTGAAATGTATTAGACATTGAATTTATTCATTTTTTGCAAAGCCATAGGCAGCTGAACCAGTTAAATTGGACAGAACCTTAGGTGTTTTAAAGAGAAATTGTATCTGCTCATTGTACAAGTTCAGTGTATGGTGTGAATGCTAGAGACCATGAAGGTCTCAGCGGTGTTCACTCATGCCTAGTAGCAGCATCCTCAAGCTATAAAAGTATTTGCACTTTGTTGTACACATCCTTTTGTCGAGTCTGAAGGTAGACGAGGGCAACTGAAAGACAGCACCTGTTCTACCTCAAGCTGTTTTTAAGCTATTTTTACTGACCATGAAATACTCTTTGACTGAAAGAAGAAATAAAACATTTTTGAGCTTTTTTTTCTCCCTCCAATCATAATCCCTAGGTGCTTTCTTGAAAGAGGGTTGTGATCCTTTGTTAGAAAGAATGTAGTTGGCAGTTCAAGAAATAAAGAGTGGCATATCAGTAGTTATAAAACAGAATGCCAATTGTAACCTAAATTAAAATCCTATAAAGGAAACAGATTTTGTTGTAAGAAAGAAATGGGTTGTTGGGTCTACTGATTCAAATGCTAGAGAGAATATGAAGTTTCACATGTTGATGAAATATATTAAGCCATCAAAGAACCTTTGGGTGGATTAGATACATGTGCCAGAAGCCCAGCATGAGTTTTACTAAGACTCTTTGATGACAGAGCTTAATACTTCTAAGGCCTTCAAAGAATTTTCATTGTGATCCTTTGATAAGAATGAAATGCTCGTCATGGCTAAAAAGTACATGGAGGTAAATTCACTTAGTTATATTAGTTATACAGAGAAAAAAATACCAAATGAAATAGAATTCTGAAGGAGTAAAGGGAACATCACATCACAGTCTAGCTAAAATACCATGAAGACTATAAGGGTTTCTTATGGGACCAGCCTAGCACTTGGCACAGTCTATGTAAAGTATATACCTTCTCATTGATGGCATTAGGAATGGCTGAATATGCTCATGATGATGTTCACTTTTATTCGTGAGCTATAAACTACAGATATGCTATGAACCCAGCACAAAATACATTGGTAAGAATGTAACGAATGAGACTAGACAATGCAGAAGGTTGATAATTGCAGTGACTTCTTATACCAGCTAACCCGGAGTTGGGCTTAACTTCACAGGTTAAGGACACGGTACTCCCTACAAATCTACTCTCACTTCAGACACCAAACCACCCTCACTTCTGACCAGCTGGCTATAAATATGAAGGTTCCTATTACCCTCCCAGAATTGATAATTCACTAGAACAACTTAACTCAGGAAAGTGCTAAACTTAAAATTACAGTTTTATTATAAAGGATGCAGTCAGCACCAAAGGAAAGACACATAGGGCCAGATCTAGGAGAATCCCAAATGCAGAGCTTCCCTTGCCCTCTCTCTGTGGAGTTAGGATGCATTATCTTCCCATTCAGTGATATGTGACAATAGGCAGAATGTTGCCGTCCAGCAATCTCACCCAGGCTTCAGCATTCATAGTTTTTATTGGAGTTTTGTTACATGAAAGATTGAATCATTGGCTGTGCAGTTGAACTCAAACTGCCGCCCCACCCTTCCCTTCTAAGAGGTCATGCTGCTATCGCATGGTTCAAAACCCCAACTTGCTAATTACCTGGTTAGTCTTTCTGGTGTGACCTGTCCCCATCCTGGATCATTCATTAGCATAAACTACTTAGGGGCCCACCATGAGTCACCTCATTAGGGTAACCTATCAGGACATAACCATCAGTAACAAAGACACTCCCATGGCAAGGATTTAGAAGCTACCTCCCAGGAACAAAGGACAAAGGCCAGCCAAATTCTTCATTATACAGTATTTTATTCTCTATCATATTTCTTGGTGTTCTGTATTAGGTAAATAATTTACTTTTGTGGTTCTCATTATTTAGAAGAGAAAAACTTGAGTTCCAGACTGAATACATCAATATTTCTCCCTGCAACCAGTTCCCTCTAACCAGTTCCATTGCTTAGAAGCATCTGAGTAGATAATACACTATTTAAAGAATGAACTAGGGCGCCTGGGTGGCTCACTTGGTTAAGCGACTGCCTTCGGCTCAGGTCATGATCCTGGAGTCCCTGGATCGAGTCCCGCATCGGGCTCCCTGCTCGGCAGGGAGTCTGCTTCTCCCTCTGACCCTCCTCCCTCTCATGCTCTCTGTCTCTCATTCTCTCTGTCTCAAATAAATAAATAAAATCTTTAAAAAAATAAAGAAAGAATGAACTATAATCATTTAAACTCAGTATGGAATAAAAATCCATGTTCTCTCTCCTTACGTGCCCATTATCTTAAGTTCTTGTCTCATCCTCATTATCTGTGCCCAGTTTCCAGGAATCTAAACCTTTAAATGTTCTTTGTTTATTTCCCAAAGCATGATCAGATGGTAAGACCAGTCGTTTTTTTTCTTTGTAGTCTTTAAAAGAGATTTTGTTATGTGCCAAGAGAGCTTATTAGAACGATCTATCTCAATCCTACATTTAACACAAAAGTAGGGAGCTCCCAGTTTAATCCCAGACTGTGATAGGTTTAGAATTAAGGCAAAATACTCTTTATCCTCACTACCACTGTATTAAGAGGTGGTTAATAAAGCTTTCAACTATGGAGTTACATTAATGGCCCTCACATATTGCATTGTCTCTTGCCTTCCTCTCCCAATATCTAAATGCCTTTAGAATCTCGCCAGGTTACCCCAAGATTCTCCAGGTATCTCCTGGGAGCTCCTGAACAGCTCTTTTGTAGTATTCCAATTTTGTCTTTCTCTGGCGCACTACCAGTTTTGGTAGTGCTTTCCATAATTTGCTCATGTCCCTGCCCAAGGTTCCATCTCCTAGAGCATCCAACATTAGTCTTCAGGGTACCATATTCCCTAGAGTCTTCTGTTCCTGGCTCCATCACATGGGTACCGTAAAGCTTTTTGTCTCCCACTTCTCTGCTGCTTTGGTTCACTAATGAAAACATTCCCTTTAGCTTCTGCTTTGGCTCAAACTAGGGCCCCTGCTACATAAAGATACATGTAGAGCTCTTTTAGTACTCTAGCTTTCCTAGTTTCTAACTTTTTACCTTTTGATTTGGTTTTACCTTTTGATTTGATTTCTTTTTTTTTTTTAATTTTTTTTTAATTTTTATTTTTTTTTGCGAGAGAGAGAATGAGAGAGAGCACGAGAGGGAGGAGGGTCAGAGGGAGAAGCAGACTCCCTGCCGAGCAGGGAGCCCGATGTGGGACTCGATCCCGGGACTCCAGGATCATGACCTGAGCCGAAGGCAGTCGCTTAACCAACTGAGCCACCCAGGTGCCCTGATTTGATTTCTTTTTAAATCAAATCTGTTTTTAAATTAAATCTCTTTTAGAGACAGTGCACGCGCGCGCGCGCACACACACACACACACACACACACACACACACACGCAGGCTTGGGGGAGGGGCAGAGGAAGAGGGAGAGAAGCAGACTCCCCCCCGGAGCAGGGAGCCCAAAGCAGGGCTCAATCATACAACCTGAGCCAAAATCAAGAGTCAGATGCTTATCCAACTAAGCCACCCAGGCACCGTGACATTACTAGGCTTCTTAAGCCTGTACCACACAGTACTATAAAGTCAGATCTGGAATGGTTGTGAAAGGACATTTGGCCTGTTCTATAGCCAAATTGCACCTGAGCTATCTCATTTAAATCACTCCCATTACACTGACCTCAGTTACAGAATTATAGAAACCCTAAATCTTGTAGTCTACAGACTTCTCCTGGAGAACTGTGCCTAAATGGTCCTGGATGTAGGTGTCAGCCTTAAAGAGCCTCCCCTTAGAGACTCACTCCAGGACTTATCCTCACCCACTGTTCTCCCCAACCCCTACAGTCATCCCAACTTCCTGACTTCCAGCAAGAAATGTTCTGGGTAAAATAGAAAATGTATTTATTAGATATGAATTCCCTCAGTTTCTGAGGACAATGAATACTTTTAAGGTCTATGCCTCTATTTGTGCTCCCGACCCCGTTTTTTTTCTTTTCTTTCCACTTCAGATTTTTCTTCTAATTCTTACTCTTTTTTCCTCTTAAACCTCCAGCCTCTCTCTCCTTTCTCTTCTGGCTTCTCTTTGGCCTACACACTTTCCATCCTGACAGTCTTCCACTAACTTTGCATCTTCTGTTAACTTTGTTGCCAAATCTGGTAGACTCTTTTTGTTCCTCCACCTCTCTACTCATCATCTGTAAGGGTCTGTGGTGCCCTAGGGATTCTATCCTAAGCCTACTTCTTGTCTTGCTTGGTGGCTCCTTATCAATTTCATCTATGTTGATAATTCAAGGCTTCCATCTATCCAGTGATTATACCCAAATAAATAGAATCAGCCCTGCCTTCTCTCCTTAGCTCCAGGTCATCCAACATCCTGTTAGATTTCTCCACCCAGATGTCCTGAAGGTACCTTAAACTTACTGTGTTCATAACAGAAATCATTGTTCTGCACCAAATCCTTTTTTCCCCCTCAGATATTTCCTGTGTCGTGGGTAGCAGGCACCACCTACACCTTCACTGTGTTGTATCATAACTATTTCAGTTATCACAGCCCTAACCTTTTCCCTGACCACTCCTGTATCTAGTTGGCTTCCCCCAGGTAGTTACTTTCTGTTATATCTCTTCATTTCTAGAGGCAATAATGTAGGTAATGGCTAATAGCAAGGGCTCTGGAACCATACTATCTGAATTCAGATTCTAACTCTGCCACTCAGTAGTCGGCAAGCTGATTACCCTTTCTCTGCCTCACTTGCCTTGTTTGTAGAATTGGGATAATAAGAGTACCAACCTTATAGGGTTATTATGAGGATTAAATTAATTAATACAGTGAAAGCTTTGGGAATAGTGCTTTGTGAATAATAATAGGTATTTCATAGTTTGCTGTTAATATTATTGCTTTTAACACACATATCACAATCAGTAATTATCTTGTTGACTTTTTCCCTGCTGTAGAATGGAAGCAGTTTGAGTAAAAGGGTCCTATCTGCCTGTTTCACTGCCATATCCTTAGCAGTCAGAGCAGTGCTTAGCACATAGTACCTAACCAAAAGATCAGAATGAATGAATGAAATCTCTTTTTTCCTTTTCAGCCTTCTCAGTCCTTTGTCTAGGCTCCAGTCACTTTCCACCACAATTCTTATAACATTTTACCTGGTAGAACAGAGTCCATCTACAGTTGTAACTGAAATAATTCTCTATGGCTTCTCTTGAAATACGTTCCTCTATTATTCAGGCTTTCTATCCCTCATGAGATCAAGGGTAAACTTCTAGTCTTAACTTCAAATATATCCACCCTTTGAAGCTATTTTCCTATTGTTTGTTTTTAGAACATGTTTTTATTTTTTATTTATTTATTT